>NW_006800391.1:331243-335522 GCF_000485575.1 Poecilia formosa | reverse complement strand
CTGGGAATTTGTTTGTATTCTACAGATGCTTTTGCTTTATTCCTTTGTCATATGTCTGATAAAAACTTTTTCCTTTTCAATTTTTTTCTGTTTGTTCATAGTTTACAGCAGCTCTACTCTTTAAAAGCCTCATTCTCCAAGAAGTATCTGAGCCATTTTGTTTCATTATCTTCCATCTTATTTCTGATTATCCACCCATGTGGAACCTTTCTGTGTTCCTGGTTTCCTCTGTTCACTGAGAGCTTGGCCTTAGGTAAAACAGTCCTGAACCAAAAACTCATGCTGTCAGCATGACAGAGAGTTAATCTTTATAAGAGATGCTAATCTTTAACTACAATCTCAAAGGAAGCTGGACATCATCAGAGGGGGAAGGGGATTTGTCCAGGGGTCAAATTGCACTTTTTGCTCCTGGGCCAAAAAAGTGCCAAGCAAAACAATTCTGTTGAACACAGAATCGACAGCAATAAATGTGACTGCTTGCTTATCCATGTGTGTTTTGTGGTGGAGAGAAGAGTTATTATTATTTTCCAATTTTCTAATATTACTGTAAAAAAAATAATTAATAGGATATTTGAAAGGAGATTTTGCTAACTTTGGTCATTCCGTTAAATAGTCTAACCTTATAAGGGAAGAAGGATGTGACAGAGTGAGTTCTGCATCCAAACTGTGACTCCTGATCCTGTTAATAATAAAAAGAGTCTCACTGTGTTGCATGCATCTAGTTGTCTCTAAAGCTTTGACATCTTTCAGGCATAATAGTTATAAAACTTGTTTAATGTATGTGCTTAAATGACCATTTTGGACATGTGGCTTTTTAGAAGCAATAGGCTCCTGGAAATAATGTTTTGCCTTATTGTATCATTTCTCTTGCAGAACAGATCTAAGTGACCTAAACCTGGATTTTCTTGGCTTGTTATTGAAGAGCCTGGATCCTGTCAGGTTCTCCTCTTTCAAGCTTCTGAAACATAATCAGGGTCCTTGTCCCAGAATCAAACCAGTCTACTATTCAGTTTGTTACTGCAGAAGACAGAAGCTGTATGGATCCCAGGCAGACCTGTCAGCTATCACACAGCGCAATAGTGTCAGGCGTCCTTGTCTCAATTTTACTCTGATTATGTTTTGCCAATAGTTTGTCAGTGATGTATGAAAAATCAATTAAATCACAAAATTCAAGGAGTTGCTGTGGCTTGTTTAAGATTTTAAAATTTCTATGTGACATCGAGTAGAACCCACCGAGGTCAAGCAGGTTGGCAGATCAGATGTACAAAAGCTACTTAAGATGATGGAAACCATATTTAGCAATTGTTCTTAACTATTCTTTGTTTTTGACCAGTTTAATCAGAAATAATTACAAAGTCACAACTAGCTATAGTGGTAAAGGGCATAGATTTTAATTGCTTTAAATGTCTAGTCCTCTCTGAAAGTCAAGACTGTCAAATAAAGCGTAATCCTTCTCTGAATATTTTTTTTACCTCTTTGTAGAATAGCATGTTCCACAGATCATACAAGATCAGACAAAATGTTTTCCATACTGTTTGACATTTCAACATTTACAATTTCAGACAAAAATTCTCTTCTTTTTTCAAATCGCTGTCCCTGTCATAAAACACAAATGTGTTTTACAAACATCAGAAGTGGCTGATGTTTGTAATTGAATTGCTTCAATTACAAACATCAGCCACTTCTTCCTGGTATGAAGAGATTCATACCAATAGATTCATTCAGAATATATTGAAAATTGTAAAGTTCAAAAGCATCATAATTGGTTGCTTTTCTATATATTTGTATTTGTAGAAGCTGCATAATTACTGCTTGAAGGTATCTAACTTCAACCTACATCTACTTATTTCAATAAAAAGAAAATTCAACATTGAAATGTCCAGCTTTGACAGAATATTATAAACTAATCATAACCTGGTAGTGAGTTGGTGGAACAATATGAACAACCCTGGGGACTGATGGGTCTGACCACAACAAGTACATGAAGGGGTAAGTTGTTACGGAACAACCTTAAAGTATTTCACAAAAATCTTATCTTGCATTGTATTATCCATTACTATTTTATTCTACAATTTGTTCATCTTAGGTCATATTCAACGGGAAATTAGTGGAGTTTCTTTTTCTTGAATTTGCCATTTGTTGGGATCAGGAAAGGACATGTGAGTAAGAAAAGCAAGAAAGAATGAGCTGGGGGCTAAGGGGGAGGCTTGTTGAGTGAGCAATCCATTCACACTATCATAAATCACAACTGGCCAAACATGCATCTTCTTTCATTGCACTGAGCCATCAGGTCCCTATCCTTTTCATCTCAGTCACTCTCTTTCACAAGCTCCCACACATACCACAGCACCTCCCTGTCCAAAGCTTTCGTCGTACTGCAGTAACCTCCTTTTAAAATGAGGAAGGAAGCAAAGGGAGCAATGTGTGGCGCCCTTTTTTGACTCCCTGTCTGTTAGTCTTCCCATTCTGAGGCACATGTGCTCTCGCACACCCACCCACCTAGACACACACACACACACACACCTACACACACACACACACCCATTTTTCCGTCCTGGTCTGCAAGCAAGTGCAGTCCATGAATATCTCGAACAGGGAGAAACACTATTCACGTTTACACAACAGATAATCCATGATGTGACGGGCTACGGAGCGTGGGATGAGGACACAGAACGGAAGAAAGGTTGTAGCAGATCTTACCTGCTTTATGTCTGTTTGTGTCCTACCGGATCTTCTGCTGATGCCTTACCCCTCTGGAAAACAACCGCTTTGGACACCAGTGGACAACATCCACTCCAACTACGATGAACAATCAATCTTTCTTTTACTTGGACGTAGCATTTTTTTCCCCCAAACCCCTGGTGCGTATTTACGCAAACTTTGCTTTTTGCTCGCTGCTTATCACAATCAGACAATTAGCAGTTAAACCTGATTTCCAGCCGTACCATCGTCCGTTACAGACACTAAAGCACCTCTCTCTCAAGTCTCAAGAAGTTATTTTTTGCCTGCAGTGTTTGGGAGGAGACATTAATTCGCAAGGCTTCCAATAAATTCGCAACATCGGAGCGTACCAGCGGCACACAAGCTCATGAGAACTGTTCGATATGTGGTACTTCCTTACCTAAGAAAAATAAAGAAAAATAGAGACATGGCGCGCGGTCTCTCCCCACCCCCACTTATCAGTGTGCTGCAGAATGCTCCACATATTCGGCTCGGTGCCTGACCAGCACAGCGACCAGTGACGAACCTTTTCATTTTCTTTAGTCTTTTTTCTTTGATTACAGTATTGACGATCCAACGGCAAGGGTTCGAGGTGCAGAGCGACCCTAGAAGGACCCACACTAAATGACAGCGAGCGATATTGGAGAGTGACGCAAGAGGAGCCTCCGGTGATCAGTGATCAGTCTGTATTGTTTCCCAGATGAGTGACGTACAATCGCGCTATCCTTTCTGGTACTGTTCCCCTGTCTTCTGTCCAGCTATCTGAGGAAACCACAAAACATGTTCGTTTTTCCCTTTGTGTGATTCGCTACTGGCGGCTCGGCAGCGTGAAGTGATCCTGACGAGGACTCCTAGAGCAGGAGAGAGAGAATGAAGATTCTGGAGGGGTAGTGGAGGTGCTCCTCTGATGTTAGGATGGTTCATGGCAAGCTGCGTGTCCATCTGCACAAAGACCCCCGGAAAACTGCTGCTATATGGCGGCAAATTGAGCCCGATCAGAGGGAAAGATGGTTGAGACAAGACCCAAGACGGAAAAAACCATCAACCTTTTTAGGCAGATGTTTGTTTCAATGGGTTCAGCTTTTGTACTTCCTGTAAACATGTCTTCCAGGCGCACTGGGTACCGAAAAATTACAGTTAAAACCACAAATTGCGTAAATAAAGAGCTTCAGTTTAAATTTCATTACAATTTTCACTTATTTTTTACTTTTTTATTTTGTTTAAATTAAAGGTTATCTCTATGTGGGTTTGAGCGGACGGTGTCATGCTGCTGTTAATAGCAAATATTTGTAGATCAACTGAATCTTTACGACGTGGACTTGGCTTTGAATTCCCAATGCGTCCTTTTGCTTGTGTTAATATCTGCCCACGCGTACTGGCAGGCCTTTTGCCATGCCGTCTGACACGCTCGCACAGCGACACACACCTACACAGAAAATCTAGAGAGGATGGCAGAAGTAGGAGAAAGTGAAAGGACAAAAGACATTGTGTAAAGGAAAAGAAAGAAAGAAAGAAAGAAAGAAAGAAAGAAAGAAAGAAAGAAAGAAAGAAAGAAAGA
>NW_006800391.1:323341-330808 GCF_000485575.1 Poecilia formosa | reverse complement strand
TATTATTAAGTATAATACGAATTAAAAATAATAACAAAGGCATGTTGGACCATGATAACCTGTGCTCCATCTTAAATATCCTTTTTTTTTATTCAGAGGGCTGCAGATTTAGAACCGAAGCGCATTGTGATTTTATGTTTTAAGACTTTCTATAATTTCTATTACTATATTATTTTATATCTTTGTTGTTGATTCTAGACTCAGTTAAACTAGTTTTGTCTGCAGCAGAAGGCTTGGCAGACATTTAACACCATTCCGATTACTTTTATTGGACTTTTGTGTTTTAGATTAATTTTGCTGCACTACAGTTTGAATGCTCTACATCCTCTGACTGTATTTTTGTTGTTTTGTGAATGAAATATATCCTAGTTTATAAGTATTTCTTTGAGTTGACCATAACATGCAGACAGGCGCAGTCGAAAACCTTAACGTCCCAAATACTGTCAAACAATTTTTGCATAAACCTTTTGCAAACCTGCTTTGTTCGTCGGCAGTTATTACAAAAACTTGACATGTACTCTATTCTTTTGTATAAATATTGGTTATTTACCTGGATATAATTTCAATTGTCCAAATACTTAAACGGCATCCCATGTATAGCAAATAGACGTTATCTAATTTAAGAAAAGTGAGTTATAACGTTCATTTTTGCCGCCTGCGCAAAGTAGCAGTGAAACCACCAATATGTGATATAATATGTGAAGATATAAGGTGCGGAACAGCGCACCACAGCGCATCAGAAGCACACGACTCTCCGCAAGTTACCTGAGGAGAATTTGGACGTTGGATATTTTCTCAGAGTTATTTTACACAGAGTGTAACATGAATACAGCGAGGCCTCTCGCAACCTACTCTCACGGAGCTCACCGATCATCCTATGTTCCGAGCTTCAGAAACACAGTACCTGCATCCCAGTCGCTTGCAATTATTCGAGGTTTTTACACCAACTCTTTGACAAACAACTACCATGTAAGAATATACTATTTAGAAACTGACACAGGCAATGGGTAAAAAAAAGAAAGAAAGAAAAGAAAAAGAAAACAATTGTCTTCGCTGCTCATTTACGTGCTGCAGCTTTATGAATCAATGCTCAGTTTCCGCAATCATGTGATTGCCAGTCCTGAAGAGCAAACATCAAAATCCACAACAAAGTTCGACACTAAAATTTCGCAATTTTAGTATTTGATAGCGATTGATCAATATTATTTGTGAGAAAATATGTTTCTTCTAACGACCATAAATATTAGAGCAGTCATTTCACAGGAAGGGGTAAAAAAGATTTTAATCGAATGTTATGGACCACAGTGTGGGGAAATACTACCGTAGAGTAATATGTATGATTAAAACACCAGCGCCACCTAGTCCTACTCAGTCCATGGAAATGAGCCAAAATATTATTTCTGACACCACAGTGAAGAGCAAGAACACGAAGCTCTGCCCTCTTTTCTGCTGCTGTCATTACTATGGGATGAGTCGAGCTAATCTGGTAATACTTCGGTTTACACTGATGCTGTGGGCGAGGAGACAGACGGGGATGTCTGCCTTACAAATATGACCATCCATGCATCCATCCATCCATCCATCCATCCATCCATCCATCCATCCATCCATCCATCCATCCATCCATCCATCCATCCATCCATCCTAAACATTAACAGTTACAGTTACAGTACTACTACTACTACTACTACTACTACTACTACTACTAATAATAATAATAATAATAATAATAATAATAATAATAATAATAATAATAAATAAATAAATAAATAAATAAATAAATAAATAAATAAATATTCTGACTTGTCTGCCTGGGATTTTTTTTTCACAATAAGAGCATATGATCTAGTGTTCAGCATCCTGTGCTATTCTCTTCGCACCAGCTACTTTTAAACCCAAACATCACACACCACGGTGAATTATGGTGAGTAAATTATGTTTGCTCCCGCCCACATCTCACTCTGCTGGCAGGCTGAAAATGGAACCTCACACATGTCTTCAATTTAAAAGCCAAGGGGGAAAAAGTTCTGATTAAAGGCGAAGATGAACAGAACCAGAGATACTGGATGTTGAAACGAATAAGGACGGCAAGCTCCATTGAAGGAAGCATCCAAGGAAAAATGCATGGTGAGAAAAAAAGAAGAATAAAACTATAGTAGTAGTTAGTTGGGATGGCACAAAGAAGAAGCAAACGTAATTTAATGAAATTAAATCACCAGTGCGAAGAAATTAAGCAAAATGTCTGAAAAATCAAAGTCACACTAATTGTTCCTGGACAGGCCGACGCAGGACACATTTCATCTAAAGTCAGGGGCCTTCCTGTGCTCGTGAACGTGTGACTCAAAGCACTATTATCAGTAAAGTCATTCTTGTCCAGTTTGATAGGTTTGTTCAGTCTGAGCTAAATACAGAGTTTTTCTTTTGCCAACAGATCCTTTGCGTGAGATTTCATTACTGGTGAGGGCTTCGCGGTGCGCTAAATTTCAACAAATCTTACTTTAATAGGTCACCACAGTAATTCACGAACAAGAGGTGATTAAGTAAGCGGAGCAAGTCGGAAATAGGAAAGACCACGAGTATTAATCAGGAGTAGGGAGAAAAGATTAAAAAAAGAACTGTGTGAATAATGGCGGGGGTGAAGGGGATGTCAGTAACACAGGAATAACTGTGGAGGAACAGAGGTAAGGTAAAAGAGGTGTCGGTGGAAGCAGCAGCACTTCATCCTGTCTTCTTCCGCCTCAGTCTGCTGTATCATCTTTCCATCGGCCGTCATTTTCCCTCACCTTCTTCCCACAGCGTTGGGACACATGATTTATCGGGGCTGGTGCCATAAACAGCAGAACTCCTTCACAAAATCATAATGGCAGCCGCACGCTGACACCCTGCCTCACTATAAATCAGGAGAAGTAGCTGGCTGGGAGGGAAAAAAATGAGAGAGAGGAGAGGGAGAGGGAGTGGACAAATTCAAGCGGATAAAGAGATGTAGACGCAAACAGGAGTTGATGGGAGAAAGATGGAGAACATTCAAGTGCTTCTGAAGATAGAAACAGCCATCGGCTAACATCGCAGTTGTTCCCACTTCCCTCCCTCATTGTACGCTGCACGGCTGTATCTCTCCAACCTATAAACAATGGCTGATGATGATGGGTGGGGGGCGTGATGTGTAAACAACACGACAGCCACATGCACCATGAGAAAACACGGCGAAAGATGAGGATTTGGGGGCATATTTACCACGGTGTTAAAACAGCCTGTGATTCACTGAGTGGGAAGCGGGCGTAGGCGGCGCGGCGTATAGGAGGAAGAAGTGGGCTTTCCCCCCATGCAGTCCCCTTCCTTCCGCAATACTCACGGCGTCCACAGCGACCCGTAAGACACACACCCGTCCAAATTTGTTTTATTGCAGCCTCCTTCTCTCTTTTCTCCTGTTCTCTCTCTCTCTCTCTCTCTCTCTCTCTCAGTCTGTTGGCGTTTCCCGGTGTCCTCTCTCTCTCTCTCTCGCCCTCTCTCTCTCGCCCTCTCTCTCTCTTCTTTCCTTTCTCTCCACTCTCTGCTGATACAAGGGGCTTTTTTAAAGGACAGTTGACTTTTCCACGTCAGACACACACGCACACTTGGAGAAGAGCGACGTTCTGTCCGTTATATTTCTGACGAATCCATATCGGTTCTGCAACCCCTGCATTAATTATTTAATGAAGCACGTGACGCTTTGGCCGTGACGGGGGTCTGGGTGGGGGTGCTTGTTTGAGGGGGGCAACCATGAGTTCTGGGACCCACGCGGGCCCGTGCGTTTAGCTTGGAACAAAAATGACGAAAAAACAATAGCAGGTCGCTGAGCTGACTTTTTGGTTCCTCATTTCAGGAGTTAGTTCAATAAAGACCAGCAGGACCAGGCCCATACACACAGAAAGTGACAACAAATGAAAAAGGAAATTCTCAATGCTGTGTTCGTTTGTAAAGATAAGTGCAGGCATCACAATCTTCACTGTCATCTTTTTCAGCTCACCATCTTGCAGCCGAGCAGGAGAATCCAGAGATCGTCCCGTCAGAGCCCAATTTAATGGATGTTTCCAGCAACAATAAGCTGCTGGGCTTCTCGGCAGGAGATTGGTCCTTTTCCTTTCTTTCTTTTTTTTTTTTTTTCGAAACCAAATATTTTTTATTGCTAAAATGTTCAAGAAAACGAAAAACCTTTCAGAACATAAACTCAAACAAATCACATCAAAGTCTATAATAACTTGAGCCATCAGGACCTGACAAGAGCTGCGGGAAGAAAATAACGGTCTAATTTTCCAAACCAAAAATAACATTACCTTTAATTGTTATTAGGAAATTCGGCATGTTCATAATTTGATGTTATATGTTGAAATAAATCACACTTCCTTGTTTGAAAGAAAATATCCCACAAGATCGAGTTTCCAATAAGAATAATTCCTACAGAGGTGCGTGTTTTGGGAGAGAAGACAGAGGGTCGGGCAGGTAGCGGGCAGCTAGAGAGCTGCAAAAAGCAGCAGTTCAGCCGAGGAGAAAGTGAAACAAAGACATATTGTCAGATTAACACAGAGAGAGGGACACCGAGGAGTCAAGGAGACCCAGAGGCCGTGTGGGGCCCCAACAATAGAACCTTGGATTCCTTCTGGCGCTGAAGCCACCGAGAGCGGAACAATAGAGCGCAAAGAAAAAATGTCGTCACTGAGAGGTTCAACATGTGAGCCTGTGCTGGTTGTAGAGTAACAAACCGTTCAAGGTCAAAGCAACGGAAAATTATAAGAACTGAAAATCTAACAGTGTCATGCGATTCTGCTTCGGTCATCCTAAGTTAGCCCTGCGTGTAGTGAACCAAATATGAGCCACGTGAACAATGAAGGCTAACACTGATGAAGAAAAAATGCTGTTCTTTTAGATTTGATCTTCTGCCTTGTGTAAATATTTTACATATCTGCACATTGATCAAGTTGTGGAAAATGAAAAAGAATGAAAACAGAAAGAGTAATTCTAGGCTAACATGCTCATATGATTTTTAGTGTTATATTTGATGTAATAATGAAACAAAGAGCCGCTATGATGTCATTTTAATGGTGGACATAAGTTATGGCAATCACATTGGTAATCTATCTATCTATCTATCTATCTATCTATCTATCTATCTATCTATCTATCTATCTATCTATCTATCTATCTATCTATCTATCTATCTATCTATCTATCATCTATCTATCTATCTATCTATCTATCTATCATTAATAGATTTTATACATTGCTTAAGACTAACATTTCCTAACGATTACAGTGCTTTTCTTTCTTTCTTTCTTTCTTTCTTTCTTTCTTTCTTTCTTTCTTTCTTTCTTTCTTTCTTTCTTTCTTTCTTTCTTTCTTTNTTTCTTTCTTTCTTTCTTTCTTTCTTTCTTTCTTTCTTTCTTTCTTTCTTTCTTTCTTTCTTTCTTTCTTTCTTTCTTTCTTTCTTTCTTTCGGGGTTTATTACTGAGATAATTTGCTATGTAACACAGATTCCTTTTAAATCTATCATGAGGAGGAAAAACGTGAGAAACGGTTGAAATGCCTCATAAGGGCGGCCGTTTAACCGCTTTTCAAATAGGAAGGTCGGTGTTTTTCAAAGTCCTGATGTAAACAGCGGTGTAAATCCTGTTTTGCGGGTCAGTAACTGAGGAACATAAAATATAATATTCTAATACAATATATATATGTGTGTGTGTGTGTGTGTGTGTGTGTGTGTGTGTGTGCGTTTGTGTGTGTGTGTGTATTAGAATATTATATATTAGAATTTCTTAACAGCTGTAAAAAAGGCACACCTTTATGAGGTCCCCATGCTCAAACTTCCATCCATCCATACACCCTTGTCCCCTAGTGGGGTCGGGAGGGTTGCTGGTGCCTATCTCCAGCTAACGTTCCGGGCGAGAGGCGGGGTCACCCTGGACAAGTCACCAGTCTGTCGCAGGGGCATAGAGACAGACAGGGCAAACAACCATGCACACCGGGCCGGGAATTAAACCAAGAACCTTCTTGCTGTAAGGCAACAGCTCTACCAACTTCTCCACTGTGCAGCCCATGCTCAAACTTATTCATTATAATTAAAAAGTCATGGTAAAGACAATGCATCACAAAACACCACAATGTTTACCCAAAGACAATCTAATAAAGACAACATCATTTCAGTCAGACAATGGATGGAATGAGTGGAAGAGATGGTTTTTCACCAGGACTCTTGTAGAGGCCTAATGGTCCACTATTAATAATAAAGGCCTCAGCAGAGAACAACAGAACTCACTTCCAACCGCTCTACGCCCATCGTCAAATTGCAATTTCACGTCCCAGCATCAATATGACTATTCTCGTGGATTGCGTGAAGAATATTATTACGAGAAAGTAATGAGGTGAAATGTAAATACTAACCCGCTAACGGGCCACACCAAAATCACAATAAACGTATGGAAATTATACCTAACTGAAATTAGCTGTTGTGATTTAATTAGGGTATATTTTTCAGCTATTTTGGGTTATTTTAGAGTAGTTAGTTCCTGATTGTGCCCCAAAGTTCTCTAAAATACCGCATTAATGACCCTGATCTGGAAATTTCACTTTATTGTATTGTACTGCATTGTATTGTATTTATTTCATGTGTACATGACATAAAAACAGCGCAGGTTCTAGAAGGTAACAGCAGACCAGCAGGATTAAAAAGTGCTTCATGCTAAAACACAGGAAAGTTAAAAAGTATGCAGTCTTCAGTTATATACGGGGATCTGTTGTGGAATTACTTAGTTATATCAGCTGACCTTTTAAACTCTCTTTAATCACTTAGAAATATTGACAAATATATAAGGAACGCTCAACAGCGGGTTCACTTCAAAGAAACTGTGCACGCGCATGCTGCACTTGGCAGCCATTATCTGGCTCTGGCTTTTAAATACTTAATGAATGGTACACACAGATTCGCTCCCCCCCTCTCCCCCCCGCACACACACTACACTGTTGTTGCCACATATCTCAAGTGTAGACCTCCTCCTGCAGCACGCGTGCCTGTACTGTGACCTCCACATCTCTCCGCGCTCTCTAGAATAATAAATTTCTCTGACACCGCGGATGCAACGAGCCAAAGTGAAAAAAAATGTGTGGGCGATTTGTCTGATAATTAGCAAACCACTACGAGACTCTCTGGGCCAAAGATCAGTGTTTGTCCCAGCCTTGAATTCATAATGCCTACCTAGACCCCGATGTATTCCCTATTGCTATGTTCTCATTACTCTTAGGACAATTGGTGTGCGTCCTGTGAGTTCCTGTGGTCTGCAGCTTATTTCGAAAAGCTGTCCCTTGAAACCTCAGTCCCGTCATTTGGACCAGATCATCCGAACAGACGGAGAGCGCACTCCCATCACCTGTTAGCTGACTTTCTGCCTCGTTATATATATATATAACGAGGCAGAAAGTATATATAACGATATATATATA
>NW_006800391.1:321197-323178 GCF_000485575.1 Poecilia formosa | reverse complement strand
AGAGAGAGAGAGAGAGAGAGAGAGAGAGAGAGAGAGAGAGAGAGAGAGAGAGAGAGAGACTCTTCCTCCTGCGAATCTGTTATCCTCAGTCTTCTAAGTGATTATCTGAAACTTATAGAATGCATTTACAGTGTCTCATCCATGTGAATGTAGTCCATCTGTCTGTGTGTCTGTCTGTCTGTCTTTCTTCTTGTGTGTGGGCGGAAAGATGCCACGGTCAGCCTGAGTTCCAGTGCTCTGAACTTTGCCTGTTATGACAAACTGGCCCTATGGCTCCAGAGGTCTGGGAATGTCCGAGGTTGCGGATGGTCCAACAGTCTGATGAGGTCAAGGGGGACCAGGAGAGGCGGAGGTAGGTACGCTATGCGTGAGGGGGAGGTAAGGTAGGAATGGGACAGGTCAGCCACTGGCTTCAGAGCTCTTGGACCTCATCGGTCAGGAAAACGTGTCCCCTGGGTGAACCGCCGTTACTGTCACTGCACGATCATTGATGTTTTTCTTCCCATAGCTCAAGTTTTCACGATCTTCTTCTGTTTGGCAATCACCACTGATATTTCTACAGTTTGTTTCTCTTTTCGATGTGTAGCATCACCTGTGAGCTCCAGCAGAGAACCGTTTTGCCTTGGTTTTTCATTCCACTAAGATTGATTTGTGAAGAGGTCAGGCAGCAGTGAGTGTGCTTCCCGAGGCTGCTGCTCGGATCAGCAGATAAACAGAAGGCCTGAAAGCTCACAGCAGTCAAATCATTTGGGAAGGCTTATAGATCCTTTGTTATCTAGCTAGATTGGTTTTAACGTGCAGCCATACGAGTTACCATTAACAGAGCTCGCTGCATTACTTTAAATGTCGCGCTTCCCATTTTAGCCTTTATCCGACTGAACATTTTTATAAACTCAACAAATCGGGGACCTGTTTGCACCTGTTGGGGTAAAAAGCAAACTAAAAATACACAACTATGAAATAATACTTTAAGCAGCAGGGTCGTGTGGGTTCTAGAGAAACCCAAACAGCTACACAAGGCTTAGAATGTCTCTGTGACTTATTCTGGTAGCAGTTTTAAGTGAGTTTTTTTTTTCACATTCAACAACCTACACGAACAAAATAACGGCTCTTGGTTCAAATGAATATGAACAATTCCTAACGATGGACTATTCATATAAACAAACGCGAAGAAATAAATGACAGACGAATCACATAAACAGCCTCATGGGTAAAAATACATAACGCATAGAAGTGTGCGCAAGCTCTGATTGGCACACACACACACACCCACACAAAACCACCAACCCATGTACCCCCGACTCATATATACATAAACATTGCGCCACAAATCAAAGGCTCTCCAGGGCTGAGTGGCATTCTGATTTCACCAAACGCTCACAGGACATTGAAACTGGAAAGCGCCTCAGACTCGGAGAAGCGGGATGCCCAGAGACAGAAAAGTCTCAGTGAACACCCCCAATGCCTCTTACCTTTGTCACAACTTCCAGTAAACTCAAGGCCATCTTCAGTGTGCTGTGAGGACTCCTGACTGTTTCCTTTCGGCGCTTGAGTTCTTAGCACTAAGGAACAAAACAGTTTGTATCATTTTATAGGAAGACAGGCCATTTGTGGGATGTAAAAATAGTTTGCTGATGATTGGCAAGAGGAGGTGTTTGTGTGTTTTTGCGCATGCATGAGTACGCGCGCGCTTGTGTGTGCAGGGGAAAGAGCTGTGAAGAGGGTGGGGGTGGCGATCCTCCATGTGTCTTGCAAGACGTCTCCTTTTTTTCCTGTGTCTATGTGCTCTTTGCCCTCCCTCACTCCTGGAGTAAGGGGTCTTGTTTGGAACTGCTGAATGACAATAGAAAAAGAAGGCGCGTTTAAAGAAGAGCAAGTGATTAATGATTTGTTCTTGAATAATTTTTGCATTTTTCTTGCGGAACTGTCCCTCCTGCCTTGGCCAGTACATAATGGCAAGAGACGATCTTACAGATGGTGT
>NW_006800391.1:315174-320937 GCF_000485575.1 Poecilia formosa | reverse complement strand
TATATAAAACATAGGGATTTATATGACAAGTTGTCCGGGGAGAAATAAGCCAACAAATAGTGTATCGTGGAGTCTTCTTTGTGCAAGAATGGACCAATTTGGGGGGCACAGTTTTTAGTTTAAAGTTTATCGAGAGGAATGCTATTTCTAGTTCCCCTCTTCTTGTTCCCTATTTTTCGATACCTGCTCAAAGAAAAGAAAATGAAAATTAATACGAGAGCCGCACCTCCCAAAAGAAGCCATTCGTCTTGTTGATTATCTATTTGGTTGTCAAGGCTTGAGCTATTGCGCCGGCCCACTCCCTTTCCGTAATATCTAAAAGAAAGAAGGAAAGAAAGAAAGAAAACACATGTGCACATAATGCTGGTCAAAATATAGATTGGCGAGAAAAATGTATGAAATTTAAAATTGTTTCAGGGTTAAAGTATCAGATTTTTTATCTTTAAAACTGGGGGTCTTTAGGAGATGGGGTGAATGGGGGAGGGAGCTGCACAATCTTTATAGGACCGATGCAAGCAGCGCATCTGAGCTGCCGTTAAATTAAGGAGAGAAAGGGAGAGAAACGGAAGGACGGCTTGTGATTTAAAACGAGATTACAGGATGTAATGTACCAGGATCATTCCTGGCCGGGACAGATTAATCATCGCAGCCTCGTGATTTCTGAAGACAGCTTACCGTGGCTTTGTAGGCAAAACCAACACCGAGATAATATGTTATTATTTATTGTGTGTCAAATATTTCTTCCAGCGGTAAATCCCGATGGGGGAGACAAATCTACAGACACCACAAAGTAAAATGAAAGAAGACATTATAATTTTCCAAAAGAGTTAGAGAAAGAATATTTTAAGTCCAATTTGACAATGAGAAGAAACCTTAAAAATACATTAATTGTTCACGTCTTTATGTAAAAACAGGTGGAAACAATATTTAATAAAAAAATAAAATAGGATAACACTGGAAATATTACACGTTCAGTCATTTATTTATATTTTTGGGCTATCTAAAAAAAAAAAAAAAAAAAAAAAAAATTGACACTATGGAAAATGAGGAACATATAGATTTCTGGGAGGTAACACAGGTTCAACAAATACTATCATTGCGGCTGTGGCACTTGGATTATAACGAAAACAATATCATAAAAAAATCTTGCAAATTCAGAACGGATAAATAAAAAAAATCAGACACTTGAGAAAAAGGAACGTGCTCTGATTCAATGTACAGAAAAACATGAAATGACGAAAAAAAGGAAGAGAAATAATTTTTTCTTGGTCCGTAAACACCTTGTATCCTAAAACCTCTATCATTTGCAAACGATTTCATTCCAACATAGAACAAAAGAATAGAGCTTTTGTTGGAAGAAAAAATATACCTCTTCATGTCAGTAAAAGCTTGAAAACCTGTCACTTCATCAACGAGCAAGCGACAACAGGATGTCATAAAACATATTTATATTCATATATATATACACGTGAGGTAATAAGAAATACATTATTTAGTGCTGTGTTTTGTACTATTTGTACGATTTTGGTGTGATTATTAATGTCCAGTGGGAAACGTTTTACCGCATCCACGATTCATAAGTGCTGGAAAATAATTGTATATCTCTGCAGCCTTTATGACATACGAACATGAGCAGTCAGTGGACCACATAAACCTTCCGCTTCACTCTCAGCAATGTCAACGCAGAGTACGGCTTTACAATCAATACTGACTTCAAAAATAGCTCTAATAGCATATTCAAAAGCTTTATTCTGCCATCAAGAACAAAAGGAAAGCCGAGTTCAAACAATAACAGCTAACAATCAGACCGCCTGCTGGGTTCGACCTGCGGGTATATGTTCTGTTTGAGTGCTGCGGTACGAGCGTGGCTACATGATGCTTTCTACTGTTTTTTATGCAGTATGCAGTGTGTGTGTGTGTGTGTGTGTGTGTGTGTGTGTGTGTGTGTGTGTGTGTGTGTGTGTGTGTGTGCGTGCGCGCGCGCGCTTGTGTGGAGGTGGAGTGGGGGCTATGGAGGACACGACTGTTCAATTTTTTAGAAGTGTGTGAGGGGGGTAGTGGTCTGAGAGGGCGGGGTTATGGGCAGAGCCGCGCGGTTCACTCCTTTGCTTTGTACCCCATACAGAAGACATAAATAATGGCTCTCAGGTTTGGTGTGATTAAACATAGAAGCTAGGATGTTCTCAAAATAATAAAAAACAGCTAAAGGAAATTGTGTTAAAACACACACACACACGCACGCACGCACACACACACACACACACACACACACACACACACACACACCACTATAAGTAAAATATGGTAAGTGAGAGGCTCTGTCTAGACAGCAGAAGAACATTTAAAGAGGAGAAGAAGTACAGAAATGTTAGGATTCACGGAAATCTATTCGACGAACTGTGTAGCTCTGTGTTTTTAATTCTAACACATGCCTCCCATTTGGATTCTTTAAGTCAGATTTTACAAGTCCTCCCACAAAACCCCCATTCACAAAGTCATAGATTTGTAACGGAACAGTCCGGGCCCTGGAGTCTGCCACGAGTGGAGTTGGTCCGCTTTTTAAGCGTTAAGTTTCTACTCTGGTCCAAAGTGCACATTCCGGAGGGTTTGTTTCACCACATCTTCAGTTTCCAATCTGAAAACGGGAGAATACGGACGGGCACCACATTGCCACAACTCAAAGAACCGTGCTATAGAGGTCCGGAAGAGCGGTTCTGAGACGCGGACACAGTCTGAGAGCTTGAGATGCTGTTAGTCCCGGAGCGGACTTTCGTGTTGGGCAGCTTGTGGTCCTTCTTCCATTTCATCCTCCGGTTCTGGAACCAGATCTTTATCTGCCGCTCTGACAGACACAAAGTGTGCGCGATCTCCACTCTACGCCTGCGTGTCAGATAGCGGTTGTAGTGGAACTCCTTCTCCAGCTCCAGAACCTGTTGGCGGGTATAGGCCGTCCGAGAGCGTTTAGGTTCTCCACCAGAGTAGCTGGAATTTACTGTGGAAAAACAAAGGGACGAGGCATTAAAAAGTCAAAAATAAATGAATAAATAAATAAATAAATAAATAAATAAATAAATAAATAAATAAATAAAGTAAGAAGATAGTAAACAAACCAGACATACGTAAATTGTTGAGAAATGAACAAGACTGTTGCAGTAATATTTAACTGGAGTATTGTTTAAAAAATTCGAGAACGCGAATAAGTCTCTCATCTCAGTGGTCTAAGAGACAGCAAGAAAACAACAGTGATACGTCCATGTAATGATTGAAGATGTGATTTATTTATTTATTTATTTATTTATTTATTTATTTATTTATTTATTTATTTATTTATTCATTTATTTGTGGTTTGTGTTGTTTCACATGATCTGGTTGCCCACATGCTGAGAGACATGCAGATGTTGCCAGGAGACGCGCCGGGCCCGAGGCAGTGACACTCCACATCCAGATGGCGTTGTGTGAGCGCCTGTCTTGCGCGCAGACGCAATAGTATTTTGTGTCGACTTGTTTAAAAAATAAAATAACTTTGTCTGCAACATAAATCAGTCATCCAGAGCACATTATTTTCGGTGATTTCGTGAGCAAATGGCACTAACTGGAAGTATGGATACTGTTCTTCTCTTTGTTTTCTAGCTAGTGAAAAACAAAGGCGGTGGTTTTGGCGGAGGCGGGGAGAGGAGTGGTGGAGCAGCAGGCATGATGACACAGAATGACTAAGTAATGATTCGACAAATTTGAAAAACTACAGACATCTGTATACAATATGACGCGGCGGATTTCGGTCGTTCTGACTGTAAAACCGGAATCGATCATTTGTAGGACAACAAAAAATAAAAAACGAAGCAAAGGTCGTTCGTTCATCGCAAATATAACGAGTGAGCTCATTCTTGTGACTTTGCAAAGCTGATATTAAGGCTGATGAAGGCTTCGGTTGCAATGCAATAGGCTGCAAGCCTGTAGAGAGAATCCACACCAGACTGGAGCTATTCGCTTTCACATTAGTGTTTTACGACCGACTCTATAAACATGAATATTTCATCTGTCATAAAACTTCCCTTTCCTTGGAACAACGAGAGGAACGGAAGGCTGGAGTCCACCGTTTATAAAGCCGCACCACTTAAAGTCGAATTACCAGCGCATAAAAGCTAACTTATGGGCTCGCTCTGAGTTGTCATAAGGCAGAGCAGCCTGAGATCAGACTTCAAAAGACACCACAGCTGAGAGGTGTAATAAAAATTTATGGAGGGTGTAATTATATTGACCCTGCAAACAGACAACCGTAAATCTCAACCCTGCAGCGAGCCCTCTCTTCTGCTGCTAACGCAACATGGGTTCAGACTGTGGACACCAAGCTTTACGCATAGCCAGACCTCAGCTGCAGACAGTGGAAGAGAGAGGGGATAAAGTTCCCATGCAGCTCTTACCTATGTTTACATGCACCTTCTTCATCCACGGATACACTACTGGGTCCGTTCGGCTGCTGGCGGGGGAAGAAACGCTTTGGCTGCGAGGTGTTTGACCGCAGGGTGGAGGGGGAGGAGGGCTCGGTGTTACCGAGTCACAGCGGTGGCTTTGCTCCGACACAGGGGTGGTGTGCAGCCCGGTGGGGAGAATAGCGTGACCCTGGGGGGACGTCACTTCTGAAGCAGGTTGAGGTGCACGCTGGCACGGCGTGTACGGCGGCTCGAGTCGGTGTTGGTGATGAGCCGGGTTGTGCTCATTGTGGTAGACAGAGACTGGCCGGAAAGCAGCAGGGTCCTGCCTCTGGGAGCCGTAATAGTCCGGGGAGTGACTGGGCAAATAGTCGCTTTGTGAGTATTCCTCGCAAGGTGGAAACTTCGGATCCACATAGTTGGAGTTGATCAAATAGGAGCTCATGGTCATTAATTTCAGTCTTTTTCTTAAATTGCACCGGCTTGAAAAGAAATATAACTAAAATTTATATGTCATCCCTTTAGTCTTCGGTTATTCCTGTTCACTTAAACCCTCCTTCTTTTCTGTCAAGTGAACAAAGTTGGGATTCCACGTGACTGAAAGCAGCCAATTGCACGCCTCTTAGACGGACCCCCGGATAAGGAAATGGAATTAAACATACACTCCGTTCTCGCACGCGCAGGATCATATGACCTCAGGTTTTGATTAGATGCTCTCACTTTAAGCCTCAATCATTTCCCCTGTTGGCTCTGCGTATCGGACTGCTCTTATTACCAGACCCGGAGCTTGTAAAAGAGGAAGAATCTCAGACAAAAAAAAAAAAACAAACACTGATATTCTTACAACAATAAAAATGAGCGACATCTTATTCTTTGCAGTGATCTTCTATCGCTTTTTCTTCTTTTAAGTGCCTGACTAAGCAGTTCAAGCATAAAATAAAATAAAATAAAATAAAATTAAATAAAATAAGTAGAGGAAGAAAGTACTCTGGGGAGTTAATGGCGCCTGCACCTCCCTCTATGTACATACAGGGTGTGTGCAGAGGCTGTTTGCCAACTTTCTTCCCCCTTATTCTTCTCATTCTGCGCTAATACCGGGGACTGGGAGAGTGGCCTGGCCGGCTCCTGCACCGCCACCCAGTAGCAGTGTCAGAGATTAATCTGGCGTGTTTAGGATCGATAGAAAATTCATCAAGTAATTCAGGTTCAGCGGCCTCCTAAATCACCAGAAAACCTTTGCATGAGGAACGCATCGGTGTCATTCTTTTAAAACGCGGTTCCACCAGGCACCTAGCCAACAATCAGCCAACCCTCACTTACTGATTCAGTCGGA
>NW_006800391.1:306832-314465 GCF_000485575.1 Poecilia formosa | reverse complement strand
CAAAATTAAAATCACATTTTAATTTTTCAAACAATTTCGAACAGGAAGCAGCCGCTTGCTGGTCGTCCAGGGTCAAGGTAGCAATGGTGAATCCGTCGTGTGTAAATCCACTATATACTCCCCTAGAAGCGAATTTGTGATCCTTTTAGACATTTTGACACAAATCCGGATCTACAGGGTAGATATAGAAGACATCGACTCTGTAAAGGTGAAACTTGTATTGTTTTTATAATTTCTGATTTCTCTTCTCTAAATCTGTCATTGACACCGGACCACGTGATAGGTCTGGTGGAATTTTAACGCTATTCTAACTTCCTGCAGGTCGATGCCTCACAATAAAAGCGAGCAGCTATTGAACATGTTCCTTTTGTTTCTTTGCTCTTTTGAGAAGAGAAGGAGAGTAGGCTGCACAAAATGCTTCAGAAATACTTTATACAATTTTCTACGTATTTTCCAAAGCTATAAATATAACTCACACGAATATATTTAATTTGGTGGGAAGGTATTATAGGATTTCTTAAACTGGTTATTTAACTGGAATTATGTGTTATTTATTTAACGATATGTTATTAATTGTTCAAACGAATGGATTAAGAAAAGCATGACGAAATGTTTCATTGTTTAAATTCCATGTACATATGTAAAATATGTTTAGCACATGACATGACAGGATTATTAAATATGTATTTCATATATACTTCGAGACGTTGCTATTTGAACAATATTGATAATTTGAATCTGTCCACGATGGAGGGAAATTTAGGCCTTTATCAGTCTGGTTTTGTTTTTTGTTTGTTTTCTTTTCAAAATATACTACTTATTTACGTACCTAATACATAGGATGTATTTTTTCCATTAAAAATGTAATGTGAAACAAATATAATGTACATTTCTTCAGGCTAATCCTAATCAAATTATACAGTAATTTGGTTAAGGTTACATCTGTAACGAATCAAAAATTGCTGAGTCAGAAAATAATATCTTGGCTCCTGCAATAGCGGCCGCTTTTAAAGAATGAACGCATTTTCTTGAAAGAAAAGACAAATCACTTGGCACGAAGAGACCCTGTCCTATCAAAATTGTCCTGAGAGATCGGCCTGGAGAATGGATGGAGCAGAGAATGAATGGATAAATACCGCTTCGGCGCAGTAAATGCATAGTTGTCTGTCTTGCAAACTCTGATGTAACTGAATTAAACAGTGATTTTAGGATTCGTTCTTAAAAAAAGGCATGTAATGCATAATGGCATAGTTTTCTTTCTTTCTTTTTTCTTTTTTTCTTTCTTTCTTTCTTTCTTTGTTTCTTTCTTTCTTTCTTTCTTTCTTTCTTTCTTTCTTTCTTTCTTTCTTTCTTTCAGTTGTATTAAATAACACTGTGCCTTGTTGATGATAATATTTAGTCCAAGTGTTATTTATTTATGTAAGAGGAACGCAGTGAATTTCATACATTAAGCTCGATGTTTCCTCAAAAGAACAAACAACACGTGGATTGTTGAAATGAGAAGGAGTAAAATCTGCTGCTTTCTATTCTATTCTATTCTATTCTATTCTATTCTATTCTATTCTATTCTATTATATTATATTATATGTGCTCATATTCCTGTTACCTTGACCCTCAGTTGGGGGTCATTCCAGGTATCGATCAAGTTATGTTGAATCTAACCACAGGACTCGTTTTTCTCTCTGTCAAGTTTGTCAGCACAAACCTTTCAGTCCAATGGCAGATTCATTGTTTCCCCCGCAATTTGTAGAGGTCAAAGTACCCAGAAATATGCAGTCAAACAGGACAACACTTAGAAGAAACCTCAGGCAAACAAAATCTATAAAAATGTTTGTGTGTATATATATATATCATTGTTCACGGGAGCATTTATTTTCATAGTCAGTACTTTGTCCATCATGAGTGATAAAAAAATAATCTATACTGTAGTTAAATTGTGTAATTCAAGAAGAACGTCGATATTTCTTCGGGACAAAGCAAAGTGCAATATTTCCAAAATGTACATGCCTTTTAATAAAAGGCCAGAACAAAACACTGAAAATAATAGCAAAGCAAAGAAAAACCCATTTAATAAGGTGTTTCTTTAAAAAAAAACGTAAATATATAAACGAAGGAATTTTAAGATATTGTTGAGGGCCGCAACGAGATGAAAATGAAACAGAGCATATTGAAGGGTTAAAGAAGCCATTATCTACAGCCAGCGGTCTTGTCAATGATTTGAAATATTACGAATGTGAAAAAGCTGCAGAAACAATGAAGAAGAGGAGAAATGTTACTTTCTCCCATTGTGCAGTTTGAAAAACTAAACCCTGCTCAGCTCGGCGGTTATTGTTATGTAAAATAAGAACAGGGAGAAAAATGAAGAGCCGCCGACGTCTGACACTGCTTGTGCTGCATTCAGAGTTCGAAGCTGTGGAGCTGAACCTGCAATGTCAAACTCCCAGTCCAGAAACTCCGACCATCATCACTGCTCCCAAGAGGAGAAAGAAAGAACAAACCGCTATTCAATGATCGAACTTTCGTTTTCACATCTATCTATCTATCTATCTATCTATCTATCTATCTATCTATCTATCTATCTATCTATCTATCTATCTATCTATCTATCTATCTATCTATCTATCTGCAGCACAGTCTCCTGACTGAGTTGAAGTAAATAATTAACGCAGACATGGGGCACTAAAGCGGAAATGGTACTGGAAAACAGAAAGCAAATTCCACTCAGCCGATAAGACAGCGACGCTGATCAATGAAAAGATGAATCAATAAAAAGGGAACTGTACTAAAAACAGACCGAGGAGGAGGGGAGGTGGGATCTCCACGTGATCTTCCTCTTCCTCTCAGCATGAGCAACGCACCTGCTACACACACACACACACACACACACACACACACACACACACACACACACACACACACACACAAAGCGAAATGCAAACGAAGCATCTCCTTCTTTCATGCAGCGTATTTTTGCTCCTTGCAGGCTACTCACTCCGGGGAAGCTCACCTGGCTTTCCTCCGTCGCTGCCACCGAATTGATCCATGTTTCTGATCCTGATTCCACCATGTCATATCAGTTCTTTTTTGTGTTAATTTACACCATCAACACAATCCTGGACGCCGTCATGTATTTTCTGCATAACAAGGCTCGTTTTCCTTCAGTTGTCACGACTTAAATCCGCGCTTCCCCGCTCTGATCTTCCAGCACTGGGTTTTTCGGTGTGTTTTGCAGCTTCTAAAGGAGTAATAGGTCATAACTAGGAGGCTGCCATTTCCGAAGATTAGCTCCTTCACGCACGCTTTCAGCCGACTTGGAAAACGAAAATATGACTCTTCGGCAGCATGCTTCACACGGTCCTCTAAGTGCGATTCTTGTCAAATTTAACTGATTTAACGAGAATCTTCCAGAGGGAGGAAGGAACCCGCACAACCGGACACAATCGCTACCGTCCCACGCCGTCGGTGCGGGAGGATCCGCAGAGATCAGCGCCTGGTGGAAAGTGGAGGCTTTGGGACAGAGGTAGACAGAGCAGAGCGGGGTTGCTGTGAAGACTGTGGTCTCTTTAAGGCATTAAGTGTACGAACTCAAGTTTTCAAATTAATCTGCCAGTTTGGCACACTCTTTGTTTAACGCGCGAGGCGTGACGCCCCGCGTCCCTGATCCACATTTTAATGTTGGTGAGACGAGATGACCTCCCGTTCACCCTGAGCAGAGCCAGCCTCTCCCCTTTCCTTGTGCCTCACTCACCTCCTCTCTTTTTTCCACACCCTTTCTTTGACACGTCCACCTCTCTGCACTCCCTTCTGTCCCTCATCCTGTCTTTCTGTCATTTGCTTCCAGACCTTCCCTCTCCCGCTTTCTCTGCCATACCAAATTGAGTTGGAGTCATTACTCCAAGAAAAATGACCCATGGAAGTGAAGGTCTTTTTTTCACAGGTTTTATTCTTTTCTTCCACAATCATTTGTCCTTTTACTTTTGTTGTATAAATATAAATCACTCACCCATGAACGGTAATACGTGAACGAATCGAAAGACTCGGGAGTAGGCTATAACAAATCAATCTGTTATAGGACTTTAGAGTTTGTATATCATCAGTAGTGAACTCCATGCCGACAATGCACAGAGCCCTGATTTGCTATATTGTCTAAAATGTAAAAAATATTGTCGGGGTAACTGGAAACATTTGTCCACAATATTTACATAATTCTATTAGTATTGCTTTAAACTTCACATTTCACCATTATTTTAGCCAAAAACAAACTAATAAAACACCAAGTTACTAACAGGAATAAGCAGCACCCACATTTTAACAAAATGATGTAAAAGGGGTATAATCTTTAATTTTCCAACATCATACATTTCAGAAATATTTTAACAAAACATTGCCTTTAAAAATTATTCATCCCCTTTTAAACAATCTATGGAAATGGATTGATTGCAACAGTTTTCACATTACAGTAATTAAATAATCTTATTTGTCACCAACGAGCTTTATGCACGTTTCTGAATTTCGGATTCATCTTTTGCAGTGACTGGTGTAAGTGCAACATTGTTCAAATTTCATCCAAGCAGTCACGTGGTCAGGGGTCAAGAGTAACTGTGAAGACCTAAACAACAGTCTTGGAATTCAGTGCTAAATTGTAGCATTTAGTTCCAGGACGATCAGATTGAAAACTTTGGCTGGACTTCTCAATAATAATAATAATAATAATAATAATAATAATAATAGTGAGAGCAACAAATATGAAATTGGCTATACATATTCACTGCAGTACAACAGTGGAATAGCTGCTTTTGCTTGCAAGAGATTGTACTATACCATTCTGCCTACAATCTCTTCATTCTATAAAGGCTGCTAAGTAGTGGAACTTGTTTCTAATGGTGTGAGAACCTGTAGCTCTCTGATCAATTTAAAAATCCTCTAATATATATATATATATATATATATATATAAAGGCCACGGACGTTAAGACTCGGAAGCTACTAACCATGCATGGAGGGTTCCACCCCAAATCCAGCACCCTGAGACTGTACACAAGCTGTAAGGAAGGAGGCAGAGGACTAGTGAGTGTGAGAGCCACTGTCCAGGATGAAACATCCAAGATCCATAAATACATCAAGGACAAAGCCTCAATGGACGATGTGCTCAGCGAATGTCTCAGACAATGGGGAACAGAGGACGAGGTGCTGGAGGAACCATCATGGGAAGACAAGCCCCTACATGGGATGTACCACCGACAAATAACTGAAGTGGCTGATATCAGGAAATCCTACCAATGGCTGGAGAAAGCTGGACTCAAGGACAGCACAGAGGCCCTCATCCTGGCCGCCCAGGAACAGGCACTAAACACCAGAGCAATAGAGGCTCAGATCTACCACACCAGACAAGACCCAAGGTGTAGGTTGTGCAAGGAGGCCTCTGAGACAGTCCAACACATAACAGCAGGGTGCAAGATGCTGGCAGGGAAAGCATACATGGAACGACATAACCAAGTGGCGGGCATAGTGTACAGGAACATCTGTGCCGAATATGGACTGGAAGCCCCGAGGTCAAAGTGGGGAACACCCCCAAAGGTGGTGGAGAATGACCGAGCTAAGATCCTGTGGGACTTCCAGATCCAAACAGACAAGATGGTAATGGCGAACCAACCGGACATTGTGGTGGTGGATAAAGAACAGAGGAAAGCCGTTGTGGTGGATGTAGCAATACCAAGTGACCACAACATCAGGAAAAAGGAGCATGAGAAACTGGAGAAATACCAGGGCCTCAGAGAGGAACTGGAGAAGGCCTGGAAGGTGAAGACCACAGTGGTGCCTGTGGTCATAGGGGCCCTCGGGGCAGTCACCCCCAAACTGGAGCAGTGGCTCAAACAGATCCCAGGAACAACATCAGACATCTCAGTCCAGAAATGTGCAGTTCTAGGCACAGCCAAGATACTGCGCAGAACCCTCAAGCTCCCAGGCCTCTGGTAGAGGACCCGAGCTCAGAGGATGAAAGAGACCACCCGCGGAGGGTGAGAAGGGAATTTTTTATATATATATATATATATATATATATATATATAAAATAACTGCTGAAATATGAAATAATTAAATGTATGAGTGAGAGAGATCATCATCAAAATTGTCAAGAAAATACACATCAAATATATTGCGTTGATTTTTATTCTATATTTAAAGGAACTCAGTGTTTCAGCTGTTTCGTAATCTTCTGGAAGTTTGTCCCAGATGTGTGGTGCATAGAAGCTGAATGCTGCTTCTCCATGGAAGTAAAGTAGAAGCAGAACCAGAAGATCTGAGAGGTCTGTAAGGTTGATACAACAACAGCAGAACTTTAATGTACTGTGGTGCTAAAACGTTCAGTGGTTTATAAACTAACATTATCTTAATTTTTTTTCTTTCTGTGAAGGACTGTAGGACTGGGTGATGTTCTCTATCTTCTTGGTTTTAATAAGAACTCAAGCAGCAATGTTCTGGATCAGCTGCAGCTGGAGGATTGATTTGTTAGTCAGACCTGTGAAGACGCTGCTGCAGGTATAAATGCGACTAAAGATACACGCTTTGATGAGTTTCTCTAGATCTTGCTGAGACATTAGTCCTCTATGCCTGAAAATGCTTTCAGGTGATACAAGGTGAGTAAATTTGGGGTGGAGGAAAGGGAAAAGTGCTGGGATTCTTTAGAATATAAATATGCATAGTACATCAGAGCAGTGGCTTGATCATGCATAATAAAATAAAAACATTGAGTATATCTATACATGTTTCTAAGGACCATGTCTTGAAAATTGGGAATCACCCGATTCTAGTTTGAGTGGATATAAAACAAATGTTGGACAGTGTGAACAGGACATGTAGCCTAACACCTGTACCTGCTTGCATGTCACTGAATACCCTCCCTCCACCAGCCTGTCTCGCTCTGTCTTTCCTGTCTTAACTGCATCAAGAGGAGCGGTTCTGCTTTTGTCACTATGTTGGTAAGGAATGAAAGGTCAGGCCTTCACCTCTACTTCGCCTCCCGCTATTATTTCTGTCATGAGTAAACCCTCACTATAGTGAGGGGGAGTCAGGGGAGCGGAGGTATACTTCAGCTTCCCTGACTCCCCCTCCTCCTGTTTTTGCCTTTGACATAGTGCGAGTGGTGGAGAGTGGAGCCAGTTAGAGTGGTGAGGGTGGAACTACCGCATTATGGCGAACTTTTGACCCTTCAACTCTGAACTTTTTGCTGGTAGCCCCAGCAGCGAGTCATGTAGCCCTGCTGATAACAGCTCCCCCCTTTTTTTTTTTTACCATGGGCAGGAAGAAGGGAATAGAGAGGAAACAGTGATAGTAAAGGACAGACATCCACATGCACATATCTCTAAAAAATTCTCAGCAGATTCAGATTGATCAACATGAAACACACTATTCACCAGCTTATGCGACTTTTTTCCCTTCTAATTGATGGCATTAGAGAAACACTACCGTTGGACTTCGCAATGAATCGGTAAGCAGTATAAAAATAATAATAAACGGTGCAGAAAGACCGGACGGAGCTTAAAGTTAATGCCAGTGGGTGGCTTAAAGGTATGGTGGTGTCCGAGGGATTGGAGGGGTGGGGTTGGGTGGGGTGGGGTGGCGCCTTGTGAAGGTGG
>NW_006800391.1:298123-306632 GCF_000485575.1 Poecilia formosa | reverse complement strand
TATATATATATGAGACAAGGGACTACATATCGTTGTCAACCCAACCTCTGAGAACGAAAGAACATGTATTCTTTCTGAAGCTTATGCAAAAATTAAATCTATCGACTTAAAATATGGCTCATTAAATTGTCACAAAAATAGATCAAAAGCCTTTTTATTTACTATCAGACCTGATTGAGTCGTTGTTGACAATGTTTACTCAGCCAAACAAGAGGAAGTTTGTTATTTGTCTCACACCCTCCTGACATCTGATTCGGAAATAGAGGGCACTTCTGAAAGCAGCCAATTGTTAATACCTTTCCCCCATGTCGAGAGAAGTTTTCTCTCGACTTTGCGCCTGCGCAGGAGTCTTCGTTGTCTTGCTCAGCTCGAGCCTGTCTGTTGACCTCGCGGTGACTCCGTCTCGTTCATTATTCATGAGTCTTGACCGAACTTTTCACCCCTATCAGTGTCCAAAGGCCATCACGCCTGACGTATGGGTCTCTGAGCACGCGAACTGTGACGTTTCGGAATCAACAGAATATTGTTAAATGCCAGATGAAACGCAGGGCTGAAACAGTGACAAGAGATTCTGACCCAGGAGACAGACAGCAGCAAAGAAGGAGAATGGGAGGGTGAGGTAAAAAGGGGACTACTGACCAATCTCTAATCGTTGAACTTCCTTTGTCTGCAGTGAAGCAGACATCTGTATCCAAAATGAACGAAAGTACTTCTTATATTCAAAAGATTTCTTGAAGAGAGTACGCTTTTTGTAAAACACAAAGCGAATGACAAATCCCGGTCATTTACCTGTTTCACTTCATCTGAAGCCCTAAAGCAGTTAAACGCAACAAGATGCATCCCACAGGAAGCCCACAACTCTCCCTAACACACCAAACACACGCCTTCTGCAAAGCCTGGCAATAAAAGGTCAGTTTCATTAGTTCCTAACTCCACTCTTCATCACCAACACAAACCCAGCCCGTCTGACAGCTTCAAACAAGCAGCAAGCCCATACGCATAATGTACATAATGCACAACAGTTAAAAGCGGCTCTTTTGAGTGGAACTGCCCTATGTACATAAACGACAAACTGATCACACACAGAGCAAAAGAAAAAATTAAAAAAGGAAAAAGGAGCTCACAGTTCTCCCTGTCCATTCCAAAACTTCCCTAAGTCTCCCGGAATGGAGAGATATGTATGTTTCTACCAGCCTGAGCGCCGCGGGGAACTGTAAGTGTGAGGAGAGCTGTGTGGGAGGAAAGCGGCAGGGGCTGGAGGCCGCGGACCGCGGTCCTGTATCATCATTAAAGGGAGGAAGCTGATGAAAAATGAAATAGGGAGGTTTTTTTGGCTTCCTGTTTACTGCACTGAAACTTCCTCAAGGACCCAGGCCAGCCCCAAAACGCGCTACGTACTTAAGGGCCAACTCAAAGAGTCTCAAACATTTTTACATGGAAATCAAAAGTCCTATTTTAGATTGCATACATACAAAACTAAATATTGTATCATGAATTTATTTCATTTCATTTAATTTATTTCATAACCCGTTAGTTTATATTAACATTAATATATTATTCTCAATAATTATAATAACTGCAATTGAATTGCAATAATTGTATGTCCAGAATCTACAACTTAATTTTGCCATTATAAACAAAGGACCTTCTGTTTTATATCCAAAGGCCAACAGAAGCAGAGTAGTGATCAAAAAGTAACAACAGGAAAAAATAATGTAACTAAAGTAACTTAACCCCCCAAAAAAGTATGTTTGGTGCCGCAACAATTGTGTTAAATACAAAGGATTTAACACCTTTCAGTCCTTGTTGAAGCAATCAGCTATCTATCTATCTATCTATCTATCTATCTATCTATCTATCTATCTATCTATCTATCTATCTATCTATCTATCTATCTATCTATCTATCTANTATCTATCTATCTATCTATCTATCTATCTATCTATCTATCTATCTATCTATCTATAAAGCGTGTGTTACTTTAGCAACAGTAACATACACACACACACACACACACACACACACACACACACACACACACACGGTTATATTAATCGTCTTTACTTAATGATCATCAATTAACTTGTCAGGTGTAGAGAAATTAAATTATTGCTGCTAAAAGCAGGAGATTTGCTGAAGTTCTGGAGCTTGTGCGCCAAGGCAGGATCAATTTCATTCGCAAACGTGCTTAAATGTGAGATAACATTTTATCAATGTTTTTGAAGTATTGATATCTGCAATTGATATAATGGAAACACATGTTGCTGGTAAATACATGAAATTAACTCAGTCTATTTTTACTGCAGTTCTTCAAGTTCTCACTATTCCTTTAAGTTTGACATTAAATGCGGTTGAAATCCCGGCTGTACAAATGAAGAAGAATTTAACATCATTAATTTTTATTTTCTACTTTTTGTTTTTGTAATAAAGACAAAAATAATGCCAGGTTTAGAGTTGTATTTGCGGATGTGTGTTTAGGTTTGTGTTACTGTGGCTTAGAATGTGTTCATCCGTTCAGAATGAAAGAAACGTAGTTTTCAGATGGAGAACTTTGAAATGTTTAAGTCCAGTTCTCTTTTTATTATTATTATTTTCCACCCAGACTGCCTGGAAAACACCAGAGTGATGTCATACACAGGTTCGCTTCTACCCTTTGAGGCATGTCACTACATAGTGTGATCTTTATGAAGATGTGAATGCTTTTGCAATTCTCCATTCTTATCTGAAACAGTTTACCGCACAAGATGATTGTGCATAAAAAAACTGTTGATCAGGTTGGGCAAGAAGAAGATAGGGATCAGAATATTTGTTTTGTGCCACCAAAAATGTGATCATCTTCTTACGCTTTTGTTCTGTTTAACTTTATTTCCTTTAAACGAATACTTTGAACTAGATCTCCGAATATTTCATTACAAATTGAAGAAAGAAAAAAAATAATACATGTCTAAAACCTCAAACAGGTGGCTGCATTTACAGACCAGGGCTATAGATACAAGTTAAAGCGACACATGAGTCTGTGACTTCGGATAACAGTGCTCAAACAATTTCAGTTTTTCTCTATCTGTATCCTCAGGATCTTTCCACCACCAGCCTCATCAGAAGGTGTCATATGTACCTGAAATCCACCGGAGCTGGTGGCCGCGCCAAACAGGACTACTGCTCACAGTGAGTGACACGTTAATTACACAGCCCCATCTCCCACTTTACCAAACACACCCCTCTCTCTACTTAGCTCCCACTTACCGGGAGGCGTTCACTGTGCGTCCTGACTCCCCTTCCCCAAGCTTTTCCCAGAGTCCACAGCAGACCACAGCAGAGATCTCCGGGCTCCAAGTGTGAACCAGAGCAAGAACAGCTGCGGCTAATAGAGGCCTGTTCTCTCTCTATCCCCCTTTCTTTCTCTCTCTTTTTCACTGTCACAGACACACACACACACACACACACACACACACACACACACACACACACACACACACACACACACACACACACACTGCTTCTTTGCCTCTGTCTCTACTTTAGTGACCCCTTTAGGATCCACACAAAGCCGTTAAACCGTCACTTGCTTTCTAGAATGTGAAATACATGGTACATTGTCAACTCCCCTAAACCATAAAACTAACTTTATGGACCCCACGTGACCAGAGGAGAGCCAGTGAGAGGAATCAGAACAGACTTTTACGATCTAACTTGGAGATAAAAACCCTCATCTGTTTGACACGTAAATGTCAATCCTTCCTCCATTTTATAGTGTGACCCAAACCAGGAAGGGTTAGTTTAAAAATACATGCATGTCTTCATACACCAACGCATACAGACACGAAAAAGAGCCAGGAGTCTGTGTCCTGATGAGCCTCGGAGAAGGATCCATTTGACTACCGAGTAGGTTAGAAAGAAAAGGAGGGGAACTGCACCAGCGGTCGGTGAGTTTAAAAGTTCATTCGGTTGTTTACAAGTGGAAACCAGGAGAAGGTAACTTAATTTCTCTGGGAGCAGCATCCGTTGAAGCCGGAAAAGGCTGAAACGTGACGCATTTGTCCACCGCCGATCATTTGTTATTGTATCCGCTTAGGGCAACAGAGAAGAAAACTGTCCCGTTTTGACCAGCTGGTTGTGTGTTTTGCTGTGTATTTTCTGCAACCGGGAAGCTTTGTGCTAGAATACCGCCTTTAGCCATGAGGATGCTTCCATGGACTTTCTAGGCACAGGGTTCAAGACAGGGCTGCAAAATAGAGAAGACTGTTAGAAGAATTCGACGTAAAGGTATAATATTTTAGCAGAACGCAAAATATCAGACATCGATTATGTAAAATACCATGACGTTTTGGTGTAAAAATAACGTAGGGTGAAAAAGTTTCGGAGAGAGCTTGGAACCACAGTATACTGCATAACATTTCCCTTTCTTCATTGTGAACCAAGGCCTTATGCTGTCGATCTGGATTGCAGTGAGAAACTTTATTCATAATTGTTTTACTCAATGTTACAAATAACTACAAAAACCTCACTGACAAAGTTTACAGGGACACAATACCACACAGATTTTACACATCCACGCACTCACATAAAGTAACCGCAAACAGTAAAACAGTCAAAATGTCGCTATATCTGTGTACATCAAATATGACATTTCCAACAAATCAACAAATTACAATAACAGTATGGCACAGTTGTACTTATTTCAATTATATATACAGCAATAAGAACGGATGGAGACGTGAATGCCATTTTGTTAAACAAATACACATATGCACATACTCTCAATCACAAACACGATCGCGCAAACATTTCTCCTTCTTCCACAGTAAATATGAGTGCAGATGTCAGTGATGTAGTAACAACACTGTGGCAAGGTGAGTGGACGGGAGGGGGATGCAGATTTAAACAAGTAGGGGTTGAGTTTCAGTGGGAGGAAATAACTTAGAGGACCTATTCAAGAGTTGAAGTTGCAATAGAAAGCACATTACCAACATAATCCACAGGATAAATGAAATAATATCAGACACACCATGGCCAGAAAGTACGGCTGGGAAAGAAGACCTAAAGTCGATCAATTGCAATTGGTATTTTGTATAACGACACTCACCTACACACACACACACACACACCCACACACACACACACACACACACACACGCACAAAATTATGTTTATATATATATATATTAGTTGTGTGTTGGCTGCCAGTTCATAAGAGTACCAGTCAGTATTCCCCTGTGGCCTTGAAACACCGCTATAGCATTCGAATGAAAAGTGCTGCGCTGCTGTACTGTATACAGCTTCTAATCTGAGAACATTGTTTTATAAATCAAAAGTTAACGTCTCGGTTTATCCTGGACTATTTTCTTCATTGCCCTTTTTTTTACTCCAGTCCCGTAAGCCTTCTTCTTTAATTTCTATGTTGTTCTTTTCGGGTTTTTGCGCTTTTTGCCCTGTTTGCCTCCCTCCAGTCTTAGATAACAAGTCATCGAGCTGAATGACCAGGTTCTTTGAAAGGGATTTTACTCCTACGGTTGGAAGGCGCTGCCAGCCGTGGTCAGTGTCATGCTTTTCAGCTTGTTATCCTTCTTCCACTTCATCCTCCGGTTCTGAAACCAGATCTTGATCTGTCGTTCCGTGAGACAGAGTGCGTGAGCAATCTCGATGCGCCGCCGCCGCGTTAGGTACCGGTTGAAGTGGAATTCCTTCTCCAATTCCAGAGTCTGATAGCGGGTGTACGCTGTCCGCGCCCGTTTCCCGTCCGGGCCCGTCATATCTGAGGGGTTTGGAAGGAACACAACGCTGTTAGGACAGAGGGCCCCACGTGTGACAAAAAGAAAAAAGAAACACAAAACGAGCATCGTCAGACAACATGTCAGGGGCAATAGGCAACATTTAGAGCCTATTGGACGCACAATTTTTCAGGTTCACTCTGGTTTTACACAGCAGCTTTGTAAAGACAAGATGTGGCTCTAAATCATAAAAGTCTGTTTAACTGCATCTGCGATTGTAGCTACAGGTCATCACTGCATCATTGTGCATAGGCGGACTAAACAGTAAGAGCACAGCAGGCAAAGACAAAAGTGCAGGCAAAAGTGTTATTTAAAAAAGCGCACTAAATAAGAGCCGGAAAATGATCTTCCCTTCATATGAATTCTATTTATTCAATTTAAAGTATATTTATTCCACACTTAAATTTTTCCTTAAATCTGCCTACTTTTTTAAACATTACCCTCACCTTACACGTCCCTCCCTTCAACTCCCCTCAGATCCCTTAAGGGTTTTATTGCCTCTTCCTTTGCATCACTTCTTTAATAAAGTTTCCACACTAATAAAGGCCGACTTTTTAAAAGGGCAGCCATAGCATATTCTCATTGTTTGTTTCCCTGCTGCTTTTTTCCTCAACGGGTACTGTGTGTGCTCCCCGGCATGTTGAACTTTGCAGTCCCACTCGACTTACATTTGACAGATTTATGACGTTTTTGTGAGACTTAAAAAAGGCGAAAAGATAGAAGGAACAATAGTCCGAGTAAAGCTTCCAAGGTGCAATGGTAAAAGGGAGTTGGGTCAACATGCAAAAATTTTGTGTTTGATAAAGCAACCCGTCCTCGTTAGTTGGACTGCAATTTTCAATTAGAATTCAGTTAGCGGGAAAATGAAATCTTGCAAAATGAAGACACCAATAACCGTGGCCCGTTTTGTAATTTTATAACTGTTTTTTTTTTCTCCGCGCAGCGTAGGCCCAAGATACCTACAGGCGCAGACAAAATGTGTTGTCTAAATGTCTTGCTGCTTGTCAAATATTTTATAATTTTCATTGTACTCAAATTATATGAAAGCTTTCTCTTGCTAAATATTTTGCGTAGATGGAAAGAAACAGTGACTCCTTAAATAAGCGCCACAAGCTGGAATCTAACTTCACGTCTTTTACATGCTCTCAACAAATGTTTCAGTGTCAACTTCTAATATACAAAAAAGTATAAACTTTAAAGCCAAGAGTCAGAATGTACCATGGCTAATGTGCAGTTTTCTCATCCAAGGGAAAATCTGGGGTGACTGCGCGTCGCTGCCCATACTGCCAGCAGCTGATCCGGCCGGGCTGCCTTCCTGTTTTTGAATAGCTTGTGAGTGCCCGGTTTGGGGCCGTGGATTACTCCCATGACTGGCTTCCCGAGGAAGGAGCAGGTCCTCGCTGTCTGGTGAAGCGTCTTCAATCTCTGTGAAGCGCCGAGCCGCGCCGCCGGCCATCGTGGATGAAGACAGGTTTGGAGAGCTGAGGTTGCTTCTTCCTGGTTGCTCTGAGGGGGGAGACGATCTCTGTGTGCCCAGTTTGCTGTTCTCACGACCGCCTGCCAAGAGAGAATTTCCTGGGGAAGCAAGCGAACAACTGACCGGCTGTCTGAAGCCGAAGCCCCTGGAGTCATCGACCGCTGAGCCTCCACCGAAGTGTTCTCCGGTGTTTGCGGCTCTGCTGCCCCCCCCTCCTCGGCTGGTTACGGTCAGATCCATGCCATTGTAGCTGTAGCCATAAGAGCCAGTCGCATGGTGCATTGTGGCAGAGGAGGAGTCCCTGTACGTCCCGCTGTTCATTGCGCTGTTGCTGGCTCCATAATTTAGCAGCTGATAGTCGGGGCCATTCGGGTAGCGCCCTGAGAACGAGTTTACAAAGTAAGAACTCATTTAGTTGTTTTACAGAGTAGAGGCTAACAACTGAGAAGTCAGAAAGAGGGGGGCTTGATTTGTTAGATTTCTCTAGGTCGTTATAACGCGGGTACTTTCAACGATTTATGATGTATTAGTGAATTATGGCGTTACACTGTACTTCGTTTTTAGCTATGCGCCGTCCAAATATGGGGGTGGGGTGGCGATTGTGTGTGCTTCTTGGATCTAAATGTGTGTGTGTGTGTGTGTGTGTGTGTGTGTGTGTGTGTGTGTGTGTGTGTGTGTGTCATGGGGGAGGTGAGGGGTGAGGTGAGGGAGGAGTCAGAGAAAGAAACAGAGAAGGAGGGGGTGTGGTCACGTGATTTTGCAGACCACTCGTAAATTCTCGCAGATGACTTTGCAGAGGTAATTCATGCTCTGAAGTTTCTAATGATAAAGGCTTGGGCGGGGGAAAGCTGTCGCTCCTTTTCTCCCTCTTCGCGCATCCTTTTTTCGGATAAAAGAGGTGCTGGGGTGAATTAAGAGCGCCACCTACTGCAAATATAATTTATTGCATTTATTGGGAGGACTGGGAGAAGAGCAGAGTGAAAAACTAAAGGTACATTCAAACGGGTCATATTGGGCCATCATAAAACTACAAATTCCTTCTACAGGTGCCCTCATCTTACCATACTGACAAACCATCGAACGAGTTCCACCAGTCTTATCTGACCTTTATAAAGGGAGCAAATTAGAGGCGAGACGAAACAAAAATACTCAATAAGTTATATACACACGGACCAAAGACCACACGCTGCAGTCTAGTATTATTAATAATAATAATAATAATAATAATAATAATAATAATAATAATAATAATAATAATAATAAT
>NW_006800391.1:294888-298113 GCF_000485575.1 Poecilia formosa | reverse complement strand
TATTAATAATAATAATAATAATAATAATAATAATAATAATAATAATAATAATAATAATAATAACAACAACAACCGGAATAATCACAATAATCACGAACAGCATACTTAATCGAAATACCAGTTTTTTAGGTCACACGACTAGAACTGTGGCTTTACTATGACGTGCATATAATAATAATAATAATAATAATAATAATAATGAATATTTAGAAAACTATTGAAGTAACATAAACATGTAAGTCAGCAGGTGACTTATGCAGGACGTTCATGTTCCTTTATTATGAATTATTGCAACATTCTCCTCATCTGTAGGTCAGCTGCACACGGTATTCATAACTTTTTCATGATGTATCTTTCTTAGTAAAACAAACAAACAAACAAAAAACACCATAAATGGTTTAGTGTACCAGAGAATCAGGTCGTGCATGAGCAATAAACCAATCTCTTCCATGACTTGTACAGGAAAACATATTCACTATAGTAATTCACATAACTTTATAAAATATTTTTTAGTCATCTTTTTTTCCATCCTTCTTTCCAGTACCATTTATATGGTGCCCTACTTTCTAAGCTTTACTCTGCTTTCTCCTCAGCTGCAGTCGTGGAATGTTAAACCTGATCTCTGCTCACCACACCGGGTAGAAATCTCCTGATTTATGATTTGTTGATTCCTGTGTTAGGATGTATTACAGGCCACAGTGCCTGTGTGCGTCTGAGTTGGCCTCAGCATGCACAGTGTTCATGCGTTCTTGCAACTCTGACACACTGGTTAGAGTAGAGAAGATCAGAAATTCTAGTTTTTTTCCGCTTGAATGGAAATCAAAAATTTATCCTGTATTATAGACAGTCATAGGCTGCACTCCAGACACCCACCCAGCTGCTTTGAGACAATGTTAAAATGTAAATATGGATGAATGATTACTATTGTCTAAGCTTAATAATAATAATAATAATAATAATAATAATAATAATAATAATAATAATAAATCAATTATTTTTATTAGTTGATCTATATATTTTTTGGACAACAGAGTGAAGGAATTCAAAGTTGAGAAGTTTCAGGTCAGGCAGTTAAAAAAAGGCTGAAAACAGATTTAGCACAATTTCACACAATTTTACCATTACACGTTATTCTCACTTTTAATTTCTTAATCTTTCTCAAATTGTGAAGGTCTTCCAACACTTCTACTGAATCTTCATAGAGCAACATATCACCATATCTTAGGCACATTGCCAGTTGGGGACAACTTTTCTCTGAAGACAAACTCCACATCTGTAACATTCTTATATGTTGACAACTATTCCATTTTAGAATTGTTTTAACTCCAACTGTAATTTTGAATCTTAATGAACATTTTGTGATACACGCTTACTCCTACAAACTCTTTTTTAATTTGGTATGGGAGAAATTTATAATAAGCCAATGCTAAACCCTGTTTTCAACATCCAACTGGTGATGTACTTTGCATGTCTTAATTTGACTCACATTGTTTTGCTTCTGTTTTACACCGGGCAGATGTCTTTCGCTGTCTTATTGTTTTTGAGGACCTCTTAAGATGGTTCACTTTCAAAGTCAAAGATGGCATGAGTAAGATTAAAAAGGATTGTCGAATTTAAACAGCAATAAATTCCAGTTCTCATCCTAAAGGGGGGAGGCACAGCAGCTATCTGTGGCTATTAATTTTGGCATTCTTCTCACAGACAGTGAAACATCTTTTATTTAGCTGTGATGTTTATTATATGATATTGCTATTATAATATGTTTTGTAGTAAACATGACAATATTTTAAAAACACTTATAAAAACTGAACCATAACAAATACATTTTTGCATGTTAAAACATGTTAATGCAATAGGTGAAACACTTTTTAACTCATTTGTTCTCATCTAGGTATGTGACTATTGCAATAAAAATGTGCATAATCCTACTGTTATTATATAATTCAATGAAAAAGTCTTATGTCAGAGAAAATGAAAAGTGGAATTGGGAACTGAATGCATACTGATTATCTGTGTGATTCTGTTCAGCCATGCTGAAGCGTCACATGAGATGAAGACAGAAAGTGTTTGCTTTATTTCTGACGATGTGCTGCATCAGCAAAACTCAAATGGAGGTCCGTTCGCCGGTCACTCTGGGGACACGCACAGTTGAAAAGGTCATCAGGACATTGTCCACTTTGTTTGGGTGCAGTGTGTGTGTATATGTTCAATGTGTCTGGCTGGCCTGCTTAAGGACAGGTCAGCTTTCTCTGCCTGCCTCTGCTCATTAATTAGTTCACGCCGCCGTCACTTCTCCTGCAGAGCCCTTCACCTAACTGGCCCTGCACAGAGTACCCTCGGACCTCCAGCCCCGGCAATAGAACCACCACTCCCAGCGTTACCCCCGCACCTTAAATGTGTTGCATGTTTCACACTTAGCCTACATGAAAAAGGCTAAAAGGTTTATTAGTCTCCGACATAAAAAAAAAGCACTAAATCTTGAAATAAACCTATTTTCAACCTTACAGTATGGAAGTACTTTGTTAGAGTTAGTTAATAAATCTGCAAGCATGCATCCCTATACTCAAAAAAAAACATTGTATGCACTTCTTTAAAGTTTATTGTAAATTTCTCATAGGTAGTATACTTACTTGACAAAAAAACGAACAGAAAGCAACAAATTTAATCAAATTTACAATTCCCTGAAGGTGTTTAGGTAGTTTGGAGAAAAAAATCAGTAGGTCAACACCTCCGCGCACTTTTTGTACAACCAAGTGGAAAAATAATAACTGAAAACGACCGTTAAGACCTTCCAAGTTGAATAATTGTCACAATACGAAAAGAACATGTCCTTGACTAAATCTGTATACTTTAGCTACAATATGTACAATACCATATGACATATATCCACTCCTTTCCCTTTCCGTGATTTTAGTACGTGTGGAACACAATCCCAGGTTGAACTGAAGACACCACACAGTATAACAGCCAACAGAAAAAAGGACCAACCGGAAAGCGTTTCCTTCAAAGCAAGTGCCTGGCAGATATAAAAACAAAACAAAACGAAACAAAAATAAAAAATAAAAAATCTCTATAACTTAGGTAGTTTTTGGAATGCTGCAAATCACGTTTTTTTATTTATTTTATTTATTTTTTTTTTTTTGAGACACCATCCACGCCATAACCCACCGTTTATCAGCACTGCGATCTGAGAGCCAGAAGCGACAAATATATATATATATATAT
>NW_006800391.1:276147-294612 GCF_000485575.1 Poecilia formosa | reverse complement strand
GCAGAAGAAGAAGAAGAAGAAGAAGAAGAAGAAGAAGAAGAAGAAGAAGAAGAAGAAGAAGAAGCAGCTCCAAATCAAAAGTGGGTCAAAACGTTGTTTTCACTGATACAACGTTTAGTGACTCATTTTAGAGAAACTAAAGCATCTTGGTCCTTTTTGTGATCCACACGGTTGAGCTGTCAGACAGAAACGAATGGAGCGGTGGGCTCACAAAATGTCCACATCTAACAAACACATTGGAGCACGAATTTTCTTCCATCCTTCTCTTGCTTTTAATGTCTCACGTCATTTTCTTTTCTTTCACTCCGTCCGTTTCTCTTCTTCATCTGTACCATTTAGAGTGAATGAGGAGGAAGAGGAGGAAGAAGATGAGTTAATGAGCTTGTTCTCCTTCTTCCACTTCATTCTCCGATTCTGGAACCAGATCTTAATCTGACGCTCAGTGAGGCAGAGCGCGTGCGCAATTTCGATGCGCCGTCTCCGAGTGAGGTACCGGTTGAAGTGGAATTCCTTCTCCAGTTCCAGGGTTTGGTAGCGAGTGTATGTCTGCCGGCCACGTCTTCCGGGGCTGCCGAAGGTACCTAACAGATAAAAAGAGACAAAGTCACGAGAGGAGTTACATTCCTTTAAGTATTTACACCAAAAATTATACACATGGCGCATTTCGCTGACAAGGGTACTTGATTTCGGTTAAATATAAATCTTTCTCTATTAATCATTTAAGAATCAGTTCAATGTTTCTTCTGTTAATGATACTAAGAACAGAAGATGTAGTTATTTTTATTTAGAATAACACTGAAAAATGTTCAAGCCACAATACTCTAAATCTTCAGATTACTTATCTAAAGAGGGTTCAACATTTTGATTTTGAATATATCAAAATATAGAACATGTGGAAAATCACACCGTTGCAACAGAAACATGTAAAATAAAATTTAAATCACAGATAACCTGTTTCTTTTTTGTGGATTTCGTTTTAGATCTAACTTTACATTAGACTACTAATTACCTCTAGATTTTCTCTTCTTACAGTTTTTCATATAGTTGATGTTTTTTCCACGTCCTGTCCAGTTAAGAATCTCTTGAAGGACCGAGCACAACAGCAGCTAGGACCCACTGACTTTTCTTTAATCGACACTCAATATTCCATTTTCCTTCTTACTAATATAAATCTGTAAATTGCAGGACAGCATCAGCACACGTGTAAATCTTGCTTTGATGTACTTCCTGCAACACTGAAGAGCAAGACTGATATAAAAAACACCCTGACCTAGTTGTCACTACCAGTCCTGCATTTTCTCATACAGTGAAACGATCGTCGCCCTGTTTTGAATAATCAGTACACGATGCAGGGATTCATTATATTTAGTAGTGCTTTGGTAGTGTGTGGTAGGGGGCTGCATCATTGAATTTCAGGAAATTAAATGATATATTTTTTTAATCAAAAACAGGAATTGTTTTAAACAACCGGATGAAAAACTGTTCTCTTAAAGAATTATTTTTTGACAAAAAAGAAATGTTTTGCAATTTACACATTAAAATACTCTAAATAGTACCATTCAGGAAGAAGCAAATAGGTTGAGCAAATGACAATATTGGTGCTCCTCCTGTCCCTCATTGAAAACAATGCCTGCCAGACTGAGCTTTAACAGCTTTAAGTTAGCTGTCCCTGCCCGGTAGCTGCGTCAGTCAATAGGTCACAAAGTAACTGCGACGTTGAGCCAAACAAACCAGTTTTATGATGGACAATAAAACATCAATGCCTTGACTGACTGGTAAGCCTACAAACGAGCTTTATAAAGCAGCTCCAGTAAGAGGAGGAGGAAGAGGACGGAATAAGGCTGGCTGACAGAGGAAACAAAACGTCAGTTTAACAGAGAAGAAGAGAACCCTCACCGTTGCATGCGTTCATCCGCTGCATCCACGGATAAATCGGAGTTGGTGCTGTTTGTTTGTCATCCATGGATTCTCCAAATAACCCCTTTGCTCCGAGCCCAGCGCACTCCATTTTGCGATGCATGCCGTCTTGGTTCAGAGCAAGTTGGTGTTCATCCAGACTACAGGGATGATCCTTGTCTCGGTAGAAGTTCGTGGCCGCCGCGGCAGCCGCCGCTGCTGCTGTGGCGTAGTCGCATGCACCAGGTCCAGTCGAGCCCCCAACTGCCACCCCCGTCACTCGGTGCCCACTGTACGCTCCGTTCGCAGCCTGCTGGTAGTAGGTAGAGGCTGGATAAGATTTATCCTGGTGAGCGCTGTAAGCCACGGCCGCGGCCGCAGTCACAGTCGCTGCCCCTGGGTAGTGTCTGAGCGGATGGTCTGCGTATCCCGATGAGTAAAGTGAGATCTGACCAAGGAATGGTTCTGCCGACGTCGTCTGGCCGCCTCCACCCGTTCCCGGTATCACCGGAAAAGAGGAGTTTACAAAATATGAACTCATTGGTAAAAGTGGGAAAGGAGAAGGAGGAAAAGAAGAGAAGAGGGAAGTACAGGAGGGCACGTAACAAACACAACAACAATGATAACGCGGTAAAGAAGAAGAAGGAGACTAACGGTTCTTCCTCCCGTCCTCCTTCCTCTGCCTTCCCTGCCTGCACTTTATGATTTGTTGTGTTTTATAGCCCAGAGTCCGACGGGCTGCTGCTGCTGCTATCACTGAGTTTATCGCAGATTGGGAGGAGGGGTGAGGAGGGTGAAGCTGGGGTGGCTGGGTGCCAGTGCTTTAGCATAGTGTGTTGGGGGGCTCGGTAGCAAGAAAGAGTCTATGTGTGTGTATGTCACAGGAATTGGGTGAGGAGCATAGGGGGAGTCAGAGACCAGCTGACCAAGCACTGACCAATGAGAAGCTCCTCTGCATGGCATTAGTTCACCTCATTTTTCCTTTCGTTTGGGAGAGAAGAGGAGGAGGAAGAGGAGGGGGCCTGGGAACTCCCGCGACCCTCTCGCTCCCCCCCCCCCGCCCCTTTTTTTTCTTATTTCCCTACTTCAATCTCCCACTCCCGTTCTCCCTTTCTAATTGTCATTTCATTTCTCTTTCTAATCTTCCTGCAGCTCCCGGTGAGATTGTGCAATCACAGCGGAATTGTCCGCGCGTTAAATTGATCGTATCTCCTCTTGTGTGTCGTCCTTCATCTGATGTTGAACCCATAAAAACCGCAGCCAGCGCCTGCCAGTACAATCGTGTGTGTGCATGTTTGGGCTGAAGCTTCACCACCAGAGGAAACTGAGCACATATCCTTTTCATTTTGTGGATAATAGCCAACACATCGCGTCAGAATGAATTTATTGTATGAATACAACATGCTGGACCGCACACGACTCGTGTATCATCCTGTATGTTTGCATGTTGTTTGTAGGGATCTAAGTTAGCTTAGAATGGAGGCTCTTCTCCCTTCCTGTCATTTAGACGTTTGACTGTTTGTAATTGGTGGGCTTTGATTGTTTGCTGGGTTGATTTACATCCCCGCTACTCTACGTGTGTGTCCTCTTTCACAAGCTTTCTTTTTTCTTTATCAGAACGAATGCCGATCGAATGGCAATCTTCTGAATAGAATTCAGAAGAATTCGCTGTCTATTCCATATTCTGCTGTCTGAAGGCGACATTGATTCAAAAACTTCCGCTTCAGTTTTTAGAATTGGTTACATGTGATCTATGTGTGCTGTGAATGATTATGTTCCTGAGCTGTGACACTGATTAGTCTGAAAGGTAAGAGGAGAAGAAGAAAAGAAACAGAAAAATCAATTTTGTATTGGTTTCAATGACACTGATTACACCAGCACTCTTTTAAATGGCAAAGGAATCAAACAATTTACCCGAAGGTATATACTAGAATCTAACAAGAGAAATGTTCAAATTACTGAATTGAAGTCCTCTAGTTAACGTATAAATGAGAATGTAAGCACAGAAGAGGAACATTTTGCATTCTATTTATCTATAGTTGACTTTGAGACAGTGAGAATTAATGTTTTTTATGTTTTCAGGAGTTGCGCATGGAAGTGCCTTCACAAAGACTGCCATTTTTTAGACTTCATTGTGCTTCAGATGTTTGTTTTGTCTGAACTCAGCATAGCGAAATTAAAACTTAAATAAAATTTTAAAAACTATGTTTCGTACATATACAATGCACATTAACACCACCGAGTCACCTCACACACACACACACACACACACACACACACACACACACACACACACACACACACACACACACACACACACACACACACACACAGCACACATACCACTCAAGGAGACACCGATAATTTTCTTCTTTGTTGAAAGAAAGAAAGAAAGAAAGAAAGAAAGAAAGAAGGAAAGAAAGAAAGAGAAAAGGACAAAAGCAAAAGGAAAAATGGAAAGAAACTTTCAAGCCGAATGTGTGTCAGTGAGGTTGTAAAATAACCGCAACCATAAATAAATCTTCTTCTCTGTGTCTCTCTTTGTTTCCTCCACAGGCTGCGGCTTGTCCCCGTAGCCAAACTACAGACAGTCCGACTGATAAATCGAGACAAAGACTCTATTTTTTGCTTCTACTTTACTCTCCCACCCAGTGTATTCCCAAGAAGCCAAGTTCTTATTAAAGACGCCATTCAGAGATGGCTGGGAAGCTGAATAACTTCAGCCTAATTTTCGTGTTTCTTGCTGGACCACCTGAATTTGAAAATTGCAACCTTTATTTTTAACTTACTTTTTACTTTTTGACCTCCACCTCCCCTCTCTTGGCCTCTTTCAAAGAAGATGAACTCCCTCTCTCCCCGGCAGGGCGCTCTGTTTCCTCCCCGCTTTGTGGGAACGGGAAGCAGCCAAATTGTTTTGGAGCTGACTGGGGTCTAATCATTGATAAGCAGCGACTCTTGGAAAAGGACAGGGATTGCCTGCAGTCGGGGGACAGACATAGGACGGTAACACTGTTATTGTATTAACTATAATCCTTTTGCATTAGTGACTTTGGCATATCAAGCGGTCGGGTTGGTCATTTTAAAACTCGGAACAGGTTCCACATAGTCCCATGTTCCGACATCTAATTTAATATTTACGGTGATGACGAAAACAAGCAGTGAAGTTAATTTTAAAAAGTTAACGTGGTGTGAAGAAATAAATCATCGGACATACAGAATCAAAACAGGCCAACATGTCAAAGTGTTTCCAACAAATGAATCATCAATTAAAAAGTGAAAAAATGATGGATGACGTTTTTGTTGGAAAACTAATAAATAGATTAATTTTAATTGATTTAGAAATGACTTATTCTTTATATTTTCTTGTCACTTTTTTGCAAACAGCGAAAACAAAAATCGAATGGGTCTAAATCATAACTTTTTCAACTTCACGAGCAACTTTACAAATGCCGTTTGCGTGGCTTTTCTCCAAAACAAAACAAATAAAAAACCTAACAGGTCTGTCGCATAAGGCTATAATTGCAAGTCGGCATGGGGGGCATCATTCAGTTTTTATGCGTCACTAATCTGTAATAAACTGCAAAAACACGGCGAAAATAGTAGAACATTGAGTTAATTTAAATTAACGTTAAAAATCCAGGTATCTGTAATTGACTTTTATTAATAATGACTGGAACTTTCATTAATTCTAGTCTTCATTCCAATATTTTAATATGAGGATTTTTGACTGTTTTATGACATTTGGGAAAATGTAATTTTTGTTGCTTATGTTTTTTTGTTTGTTTTTACCTGTATGTGTTATGCAAATAAACTTACCTTGCATGAGGTTTAGTTCAAACATAACAATGTATAAAATTAGTTTGCAAACTAATTTTATAAATTGTTAAGTAAGTTTTTGACCCAGTTATACAGATCACAGATCATATAAAAAGCACGAAAGATGTCCTCAATCGATGAATGATGTTTGGTTTGTTGTGGCTGCTGACTTTAAAGCTGCTGATGTTCAGACAGAATCAGGTTAAACAATAACCTCATTAAACCGGTTTTCAAAACACGATTCTTTCATTTAAAAGCATTGCAATCAGTGCGGCTTTCTTATTTCATGGACATGGACTGTAGTTACTGCTGAAGAGACACGTGGTGTTTCAGTGCAGACTGTTGTGTGTCGTCGCAGGTGTGTTGGACAGTCGGGGGCAAAAAGCATCAAACGGCAGAGAAATGGATCTTTCTGCAAGCAGTTTGGAGCTTTTGGCACCAACACACCACGTGTTTTCAGTATCTCCAGCGGACGGGGAACATACAGTACCACTCTTCAGAAATACTTTCATCGTGCTGCCGTGTTCATTTCAGACAGGCAGTCTTTTCCTTCAGATCGACGCAGAGCCGTTTAACCCAGAACAGCTTCTTCTTTACAATAAATTATATATAAGTGACATAGAGTAAATATTATGGTTTTCATATTTTTGCTTTGTCACTGATAATATCTTACCTTAACAAGCTGTATCTATTATTATTTATTATTTATTATTATTATTATTATTATTATTATTGTTGTTGTTGTTGTTGTTGTTGTTGTTGTTGTTGTTGTTGTTGTTGTTGTTGTGGATGGGGCTCAAACTGCATTTTCCTTGGCTTACGATTTACTTACACACATCTTCTTAAAATGCATCCTGAGAAACGTTCAGCCATAACATGTTTTTGTAACAGGCCTTTTCCCTTTGGTTTAGACTGGAACGTGTGCAATATTAAGAGAATAAAAACGCTTAAATGTTTACAGTCTTGTCAATGTACTGTATGTTTGTTGTACATGCGTAGAATTTCCGCATAATATATAACTCTGTCATGCTTGTACTTTCTGAAATGTATCAAAGTATTCAAGGAGGCTACGCACATGTGAAAACTTTGGAGGCGGTCAGTGTGGGAAACCGCCAATATTTAGCCTCTAGCGTGAAGCTGCTGCTCTTTGTGGATCTACATTTAGAGACAGTCTGCCCTGGACTCCCAAAACTTCCAAGGATGATAATAAGCCCAAACGTTTCAGCTTTTTCAACGGATAAGCTGGCTGTATTTCTGCGCAGTAAATCAGACGTATGTGTCTGTGTTAACTTCAGTGTAAACATCTGAGGACCGCTGAAGGAAGTCCAGGAATGTGAGAAACTTCAGATAGCAGTGACAATTAAAGCTAAAAGACTCGGACCTCTATTTTATGGCTTTATGACTCTTCTTTTCTCCCGTGTGTGTGTGCGCGCGCGTGGGTGTGTTTAGTGTGTGTGCGCAAGACATCGGAGATTTTATGGCTTTATTGCTCTTTATGACTCCTTGTAAAGTCGAGAGATGGCGGCGAAGTGAAAACAGAGCCGCTGGAAGCAGCAGATGGATAAATGTTCAGTTCAAAGGAATGCATGCATACACTGAACAGATTGCTTCATATCAGCTGCAGCACTTTTCTCCCTGCAGAGATGTTTTCCACTATATATCTTCCACAATATCTCATATTATTCGTCGAATTATGTGTCTATTTATGCATTTTTAAAAGAAATGTACTCGTTTCCTTAAATTTTATGATTAAAGGGGGAAACACTAACAGAAACCGACCTGTGTGAGAATACATTTTTTATCGTGGCCAACACAAAACAAGATTCCATAGTGCTGAAAGAAGGATCAATACACTTCAATGAAGAGGTGTGTGTGTGTGTGTGTGTGTGTGTGTGTGTGTGTGTGTGTGTTAGAGGCCCCTCTAACTGACCTCGCCTACGTGAGTTAATGACAAACTCACAGAAACGGGCTTACTTGCGCGTTTTTTTGTCTTAATGTATAAATTGTTTCCAGGCAGCGAAAAGCGGCTGAGCGCCTCATCTGCATCACCCTGAACTCCTGCGCCGGATCACTTCACCGGACGATCAGCAACTGGAGCAGCCCTCCAGCTTCTCAAGCGTACCGAAGGTTAAAAGTTAACTTGGAATGAATGCTGCTCTGCAAGCTTGTATTATTAAAAAATAATCTAAAAACATATAATAATAATAATAATAATAATAATAATAATAATAATAATAATAATAATAATAATAATAATAATAATAATAATAATAATAATAATAATAATTGTGGACATTGGCGCAGGATCCCTTCATGAAGATAAACAAACAAACATTTATTTAAATAACCCCCAAATTTGGAATTCTACATAAAATGAGGATTCATCAGCCGCTGCGCTTGTGATTTAAAAATTGATGTGGGTTCTCCATAAATGATTCGTTATACACACACATGCACGCACGCACACACACACACACACACACACACACACACACACACACACACACACACACACACACACAGTCGTGTTTTCGTGCCTTGTGGGGACTTTATATTAATTTCCATTCATTTCCTACATCCTAGCCCTTACCCAAATCATCAGATACCTAACCCTGACCAAAAGTGGGGACCAAGAAAATATCCCCATAATGAGCAGTGGTTTCCACACTGTAGACAGAAATAGGCCCCACAAGGATATAAGTGGATATAAGCGCTCCTCTGTGTGTGTCCTCGCAAGCGCGCATCTTTGAACGTTTTATAGGACATTGTTCTTTTTCGTGTTCATTAATTAAACTGTTCTTTGTCAGTGTCGACGGAAAGAGCAGATTCTGAGAACTTACGCTGGATTCAAAGATGTAGAATCGATTAACACGCTGCTGCTCTGTCCAAAGTCTCAGTATATTTCTCATTTCGACCGAATGACCTAAGCAATCAACACATGCTTCATAGTAAGACTGGGTACTTGGGAGCATATTTATTTCCACCACAACTGCAAAAAGTGAAGGAACAAGTTAGAGTCAGTCTGTCTGTCCAGTAAGTCTGTTTTGTTGTCGTTTAAGTCAAACACAACAACAATCAACAGTAAAAAAAAAAAAAAGATGGAAATCACAAACTATTATATTTTCGCAAGGCTGACATTTCACCTCTCAATATGAACAGTCTATATGTGGCCATGTATGATATTTTCAATGAGACGCTAGATGGCACCAGAGACTTTTGTTCGAACAGCTTCACGTATAAAGGCAGAGTGTGAGGTCTATCTATCTATCTATCTATCTATCTATCTATCTATCTATCTATCTATCTATCTATCTATCTATCTATCTAGCTATCGTTGTTTGTGAGGTAAAACAAATTATGCAGTTATATTTAGAAATAGCAAGACAAAATTGCAAAACGAACATTTCCCCCACCACACGCACAAACCAATATTGAAAGAGAGAAAGAAAAAAAGAAAAAAAGAAAAGGAAGAAAAGAGGGAAGAGAAAGAAAGCTGTAGGCTACCATCGTACCTGTAGGTAATCATGTTAAAGCTGCCTCATTTTTTATTCATCATATTTGTAGGACAGAGGAAACTGTTTTCTACATGCTTTTCAAGAAAGAAGATAAATGATTTCTCCCAAAACAAAACATGAAAAACTTTCCGCTTACCTCAATGAGGCTGATTGTATGTCGCCTCCTCATTGTGAAACGTTACAAAATAAGTTTAGAATTAATAATAGAAATTTCATCATTTTGCTCACCGTGTATTTAGAAAATGAAAGCGCATGTGCTCTGTTTTACTTTTATTTGTTTGATATACTTCGAAACACCGTGTTGTTTTGTCTGGTTTAACATGTGAATATTGGTTTCTTTGGAGATTTACGGACTCCGCTCAGGGAAGATGTTGGGATCTGAGATGGCAGCACAGCGGAAAGCAGAGAGACAGAGCAAAGCGACACCACCTATCGTGAATGAGGGTGGGAAGGTGACACGGGATGATGGGTGGTATTTTGACCACAGAAGCTACAGAAAACACACAGGCCACCCACCCACAGGAGGAAATGAGTGGGGAAACAAAGTCATAAATGTGCTAGAACGGACAGAGCAGCATTCCTGTATACACACACGCACAGCACACCTCTACACACACACACACACACACACACACACACACACACACACACACACACACACACATATGTGTATATATATATATATATGTAGTATATATACTACATATATATACTACATATGTAGTATATATACTACATATAGTGTCTTAGTATGTCTTTCTATCTTCACAAAGACTTTGCATCGAATTCCATTCATTTATCATTAATTTCTAAAACTTAACCATTACCTTGAAACTAAACTGAACCGTTACCACATAACCTACATTCAATTCATGACCTATTCCTAAATCTAAACCCTACACCAAAAACAATTCCTTTTCTGGATCCCATAAGGAGCAGAGGGTCCTCACGACCACACACACACACACACACACACACGCGCGCGCGCGGACACACACACGCACACACACACACAGGATGTGAAACGCCTGAAAGAACCTGGAAGTTCTTTTCTGTTCTCTGGACGTGAAAAAGTCTCAATTTTCAGATGGAGAGATATTAGCTAAAGCAAAGAGACAGTCCCGACCAGGTCCGACCACATTCTGACACACACAGATGCAGATGAACAGTCCTATTTCCTGTCGTCTGATTTAACAGTTCTGAAGTGTCAAATCCGCAGCACCTGTTCTAACATCAAAGCCAGCATTAGTTTCTCACGAACACGCCCGGAATCCAAGTCGTTGCTTTTCCATCAGTGTATGCCCTCTCCACACCTAATCCCATCATTTAGAAGAGGCCATTTCATCTGGGGAAACAACCCCAGAGCCTAACCCAACACATAAGCGATTCACTTGCTGCTCATTCGAACTTTAACCCATCACCCAGAATTAGGAAGGTTTCCACAAAGCCCAGTCTCACAGTTTTCTTGTTATTTTCACGTTGTTTCTTTAAGAACTGCGGGAACAATGCGCATTACCTCTGCGCCGATAATTCGAACTCACCTGCAGCTCCCCGCGGCGGCTTGCTGGAAGGACAGGAGGCAGCATCTTACCCGGTCTGTGAGGAAGCGGAGGTGAGGGCGAGGGAGAGGTGGTTTCGCAGATCCTCTGATGTCACCGGGGGGACGTCGAGACATAAAAATAGTCCTGTCATCTGCTATCATCGCCCCTATTCTACTGCTAATCATCAAGCGTAATGTCAAATTCAAACAAACAAATAAGCAACAAAAAAAATAAATAAATAATAATAATAATAATAATAAAAATAATAATACAAAAACAGATTCAGTCTCCGGTATGGTGTCTCCAGGGATGGCCTCTGCTGTCCTCTCTTCAGACCGTCAGTCCAGAGTCGCCGGAGAGCGGAGCCAGGGAGGAAGAGGAGCGGGTGGAGAAGTAGGAGGAAGGCGGATTGTTGTCAGTCTCTGCTCCTCTCTGCTCTGCAGTCACGATCACTGTTGTTAATAAGCAGTTCGGTTCGATATAAGCGCTTAGTTTTATTTATCCGCTGGATGAGGTTCGCTCGGTAGCTTACGAGGTTCGGCCGAAGTAGGGGAGGAGAGGGCGGCTGTTCGGGCCGGAGAGCAGCGCTGCAGCATTATAGCCACTTGGGAAATCATAAAAAGTTCATGTTCACGTTAAGCGCGTCCACATGACCAGCTCGCCGTCCAATCCCCATGCACGACCACTCATAAACTTGTATCACAAAGTTGTAAATTTTCATAAAACAACAAGGAATTTATTGCATTTCTTCATGGAGTGCTGCTGGAGGGGAGCTGCTTTTCGTCTTTCACTCATTCTCTCAGCGGCCATTTTCTTCTGCCTCTGCAAAGACAGCAGACAAAGGAAAGAAACTCGCGTTTCTGTTTTGCTCTTCGGATTTTCTTTTAATCGCTCCAGACGTGTTCCTACATAATGAGGCCAGCTATATTTGTCTTTTTCAGTTTGTACCAAACATAGTCAAAAGGTTCAAAATTCAGTTAGAATGAACTGAAAGAGGCATGCACGTTATATCTCAACACATTCTATGTCTACGCCCCACTGCAGAATGTAAACACTGCAGTAAACATCGATCATTTTTGGTGGCAGATTGTTTGACCTTTCTTTGTTGATAACGTGCACATAGCACCTCCTTTTAAAATGCAAGGAAAACATTTTGAATTGTTTGCATAACCATCATTACTTTTGCGCCAGAACAAATTTGTGTGGTAACCTCGGTGGTGATGAACTGCGGGACTCTTTGTTTACATCTGTAATTCTTTGAGCAACAAGCTAAATGCAAATTATTGATACTAAGGGTCATGGAATTCGTTTATAAAGAAGATTCTTTCAGTCGTTTGACAACAGACTGAAAGAAAACGCTGTTGGCCGAAAGAGCACATTCGCAATGCGGTAAACGTCGACGTTTTAACGGCCTGCACACCTGCAGCTGGGTAACGCCACGCTATGCTGCATTTACAAAAATACATGATTTGATTTTCCAAACTAACCCATAACCCTCCGCATTTGGGTGTGAAAAGATGGCCAATTATTGAGAGATTGTTCTTTCTTAATTAAAGCTCAGAACCCACTATTGTTATTATTTAGTTATGTTGCACAAATTCAAAACATATGCAGTCTCCAGGGCCTAAAGATCGAACCCAGAACTTTATTGCTTTAAGGCAGCAGTGATGCCAACTCCGCAACTGTGCAGCCCTGAAACGATAAATATAGATACAATTAATTTCCAAAGATAAAATGCTAAGGAATGGATCCTTAGCATTCAATTAAAATAAATCCGATTCAGACAACTTAATTCCAAAACAGTCCGGTCCAACCCTGCCAGATTAAAATTTCATTACTATACATAATAAAAGTAGCGCTTCTTCAGTCTGATCTCCTAGATAACATTCTGTAAAAATTAAACAGCCGCTGAAGACTGACTTCGCTGCGACGTGAAACGAACAAACTGTTTTTCACAACGGAGATTCGGCTGTCAGTTCGTTAGACACTCTGTCTGATCCACAGTGCGCAATGAGGAATGCGCAAATTATTTATTTGTTTATTTGGAGATTTCATTGTACTCATTGAAATCATTCCAACAACCCCGACCTAAAAAGCCTAAGTTGTGTGTTGCATAAATAAATCCAGTTGGAGATCTGGATCCTTGGCACTCAACAAAATATTAATAAAGCAAATAAATCAAAAAAGAAGGAGGAAAAAGTTACACATCCAAATGTTTTACATTGGACATTTCTATCTATCTATCTATCTATCTATCTATCTATCTATCTATCTATCTATCTATCTATCTATCTATCTATCTATCTATCTATCTATCTATCTATCGTTGTTTGTGAGGTAAAACAAATTATGCAGTTATATTTAGAAATAGCAAGACAAAATTGCAAAACGAACATTTCCCCCACCACACGCACANTATCTATCTATCTATCTATCTATCTATCTATCTATCTATCTATCTATCTATCTATCTATCTATCTATCTATCTATCTATCTATCTATCTCGAAAGCTTTCCTAATTGATTTCTAAGGTTACAGATACGTAAGCAGTTTTATTTCTCCACTGACCTACATTTGACCCTTTCCAGTCCAGGACCTGTTTCCGGGAACCCGGATCCAACACTTCCGTCTTGGAAAAAACAAGTTAAAATTTAACCAAAGAGAAGTTGAATCACAGAAACGGGGTAAAACAGTCTATTGATCTCTTTGTGACTTTTATTGTCGTTTCCGTCCCTCTGACTGGCGATAGGGCCTACCATAATATCCACTGGTCCAATTCACACCTCGACACCGAATGTGGTTACATACTGCAGGCTCAGACCCCCCGTCATCTGTCTGTCATCATACAACATGTTCCCCAACAAGTCAGGTAAAAGTTGGTCTGCATTTATATCCGTGTTGAGTTTGACAAATATAGAGAAGAACTAGAGCGAAATGTCAAATTAAACATTGACAGAAATACTTTTGTGTTTATTCATTGCTCATGTTTGTGTTCAGATTAAATTTTAATCGATTTTGTGTTTGACATTACATATTTCCGTGTTTAAGGCTCCTTTTATTTTGCTTTGAAATAAAAGATATTTAACGTCCTTCACTGTTTAATATGGACATCTTTACTTTTGTCGCAATATCTTATAAGCAGTTTTATTATAGCTATTAACTAATTTTAAAATATCCGTTCTTAGAATATTCTAATTAATGATTAATCTTTAGATGGCGTAAATTTACTCCTCTTTTTAGCGTTTCTTTGTTTTCAATTCTAAAATTATTTTTAATTTTAATTATTATTATTATTATTATTATTATTATTATTATTATTATTATTATTAGTAGTAGTAGTAGTAGTAGTCATATATTATAACAGATTCTTATGTGGTCGCCTTCTCTTGTTAAGAGAGAAGGCGGTTCACTAGGTGTATCTCCGACACAGAGTCGTATTCTTTTCATTGGTAGTTATTATATCAGTTTATTTGTTTTAATTAGAGAAAGTAGATGTTACCTCGATTCAAAACGAAGACCTGCCATGTCAGCAGGTCTTCTTTAGTACTCAATTCCTATTGAATACTAAAGATGATCTGCATTGTTTTCGCTAGACGTTATTTACTTTCACACAGCGTTTTAATAAAATCGTTGTATCACACACACAATGAAATTCTAAATGAAAACACACATAACATTTCCTCAAGTGGGAGTGAAAAGCGCTAACAAGCATGTCAGCAGATTAATGCATTAAAACAGCCGTATTATAAAAAGAAAGAAAGAAGAAAACAAAAGCTCCGCATACTGTACATGCCCGTAGAACTGTCATTCCATTTTTGGTGGTTGCATCAAAAGGACTTTACAACAGGATCTAAAAAACCCCGTCTACTTTTGTTTACTTAGCTTTATGCCCTTAAAGCTCCTGGGCTCCCAGTGAGCTGTGATTCATCAGCAGGCAGTTGTTTTGTCTTTGTTTGAGCTACACCAAAAAAAAAAAAACTTTGGTAACACTTTATTTGAAGGGGGGTGAATAAGACTGTCATGACACTGTCATAAACATGACATAACACATGTCATGAACATGAATAAGCCTTCATGAATATTTATGACTGTTGTCATAAAGCGTCATTCGGTAAATTATGACACTTTTAATACGAAGTTGACATTATTCAAAATGTCTTTGTTATGACAACTTGACATTAACCAAGAAATCATTACTGATATAAATTTGTTATAAAAGAATTAATGATTGCACTTTAAAAATTAGGTAACTTTATGTTATTAAAGGTAAAGTTTAAACAGTAATGATTTCTTAGTTAATATCAACTTGTCATAACAAAGACATTTTGAATAATGTCAACTTCGTATTAAAAGTGTCATAATTTACCAAATGACGCTTTATGACAACAGTCATAAATATTCATGAAGGCTTATTCATGTTCATGACATGTGTTATGTCATGTTTATGACAGTGTCATGACAGTCTTATTCACCCCCTTCAAATAAAGTGTTACCAAAACTTTTATTTTTATTCTTTTTATGCTGATGAGTCATAATAAAACAACCTGAACCACAACTATGGGATTTCGGAGCATGAATGGATTCTGCCTGTACCAAATTCACAAACATTGTATGTTGCTAAATTATTATTTTTTATTTCAATTAATTACCTATGGTAATGGTTATTTTATTTTAATCAAGTGTAACAGCGAAAGTCAGATTAAATAAAGTTTAATCTAACTATGAAAACATGCTTTCGATGAGGCAGATGCAGGGCATCGCTAATTCTTTTTACCGATTACTACATCTAATAAAATCCAACAGGTTAAAGTTCTGGAAGTTTGGTTTGAATGCAAAGCAGTATCAGCGGTCCTCCTTATGGCTTTATAACTCAGGAATCAGACCTTTATGGATATCTTTCAACAGTCTTATTATTGTGACACGCATGTTTCAAACTCAAGGTCCAGGGGCCCTGTAACACTGGAGTGTTACAGGGTCACAAGTTTTTATGTGTCCCTCTATCATCTAGAGCAGTGGTCCCCAACCCCCGGCCGCGGACCGGTACCGGTCCGTGAACTAATTAGTACCGGGCCCGCAAGAAATAATTTAATATTTCCGTTTTATGTATTATATTAGTCTGGAGGATCTTTTATTTTGAAAATCTTTTAACCGAATTCTTTGAGTTACCCGGATTCTCGCCCAACACTGAGCCTACAAGCAGCAAAATGAGTAAGGATGGATCAGATGTCTTTGGAAAGCTTCTTTGCAAAGGGGAAAAGGCCCAGAGAAGAGATAAGAGAATGGATTTATCCCGGCCGGACCGGTAGGTGATTCCCACCAGAGGTGAAGCCCGCTCTGCGTAGCATGCGGCGATTGGCTCTCTAATGAGGCAATGAAGCCTTCAAACTGCTTCGCCACGTAGAGATCAAGCACCCTGTGGATATAAGCAACACTTCCGGTGCGATTGTCTCTCATCACTCCCAGATGGGACCTTCTTGTTGCAGAGAAACAAGCTCAAGGCTCCCGTTAGTCATTATCATGAGTGAAAATTTTCACGAAAGTAAAAAGTTCGTTTTTGTGGTGCATCTTTATATTATTTTGAAGGGATATGTAAACGTTACCATAGCGAACAGAGTCAGAGCGTTTGGGCAGTGGTCGAGAGGAGTAGAGCTTGTGAGTCTTAAGTCTGGTTTAGACGGCAAGATTTAAGAATTGTCAGCCGATCTCCAAACCGCTGTGTTAAGGTTTGGAGAAACCTTAACTGTGTTAAGGTTTGGAGAACCTTAACACAGAGGTTAAGGTTCTGTGTTAACCTATCAGCTCTGTGACCACATAGCTGATAAAAGCACAACAGGTTCGATCGGTTCGTGTCTCCAGCAGGAGCAACACACCACACGAACCGATTCCAGTCACGAACATCCTGATTCCAGAGGATAATCCAGTAAAACCCCCAACATACCATATGGGAATTTAGAATGACCAAACACGGATGACGATGTAGAAGCAATAGTGATAGTTTGTGGAGTCATTTTAAGAGATAAAAGATGTAACAAAAAGAAAAGGCGGTGGATAAAAGACGACGGGAGCAGCCGCTCTATCTGCTGCATTATGATTTGGAGGTGACTGTTTTTTCATAGTTAACATTTTTAACTGAATAAACATAAACATATATAATAATGACCTTTACATATAATAAAAAAAACATTTCCACATATCATCTTCAATATCCACCGGACTCTCAGTTGCGCGATATGTCAGCTGTTTGGGATTCCCCTCTGCTCTTAGGGCACGCGCTTTCTGATTGGCTACCTGTCACATTCAACAGGTTGTATTCGCGTTCCCAGTCAGGGAAAACCCCACAGGCTGCGATAAAAGGGCCAAGACAACCCAAAATGGGTATATTCAGGATTTAGCGGGAACACCAACATGCAGAAGCCATATCTGACGGTTAATCCCCCTCCCCCCCACCCTTGCTGCGGCCCAGGTGGGGGCCGCAGAAAAATTGAGAAAATTGATTCTAGCCCTAATTTGAAATATTATTTTATTAATCAAATCAAAACACTTTGCATCTGCATACTGCCAAATTACATCAAAGTGAAGAAAAGGTTTAATATTATCCAAATTTAAGAAGTACTCATCGAATCCAGAGACAGCATTTGGCTGTTAATCAGTAGTTTTATCTATACATTCTGTCACAACTGGGCTTTTGTAAACATTCATAATCTTCAGATGGGCCAAAATGCTACAGGGTCTCTTTAATTCAGATGTCTTTCCGGAGCAGATATTAAAAGATGAAATCGGGAGATGATATTTGGTGTATCAATGCTTTGATGGTCACTGCAGCAGCAATGCAGAATAAGAAACACAGAAAATTATCTGCAAAAGATGTATTAGCAAATATTTGTCTCCTCCATATGTTGATATTTTAACTATAACAGCAGAAACATCTTTAATAAGCATGAATGGAGTTTCCGAACTCCATCCACAGAAATACAAAGAAAATTAAAAAAATGCTAAATGTGAGTCAGTGGAAAAAATGGCAATTTATTTTCAAATTAGTTCATCATTAAAATTCACTGCAAGGCACCCTCCGATCGTCCTTACCTTCTCTCATGGACTAGATCCTATGATCGTCCCCTCGGCCGCCGTCGTGCTCCTTTTGACTTTCAGCAACTCCACTCCGATCTAACCGTCCCCATCGTGCCTTCCTTCGGCCTCCATTAGTGGGTCCGGGACCCTTCCTCCTGCGGGTCGCGGATGTCTTCTCTCATCCGCATGGTTCCCTGCTTCACCTCACCTTCGCTTCCCGCGGCAACTCTTCGGCGCTGTCCCCTGCAGAGAGCGCCGGCCGTCTCTACGATCCGCTGTGGCCCCACCGACGCCGGTCGGCTCTTCCCTGCTCGCCTCATCTTGGACTCGCCCCGTTCCCACGGATCGTCTTTCCTTGTTCACCTCCGGATGAACACCGCCATCAGACTGCTTCGCACACTTCCGCATAACCCAGCTCGCAGCTAGCTCTTAGCCTTATCAATCAGCAACCTCACTGTGCCCAATCGGGGGTGTTATCTAGGTAAGACGTACTTGCTCCTGACTAATTCATCTTCTGTTCGCATGATGTCACCGTCAGCGCACCTGTACCTCAAGCCATGGGCGTAGGTTTGGGTAGGGACGGTAGGGACATGTCCCGACCAATATTCACGGGATATGAAAAAGTCCC
>NW_006800391.1:269740-274278 GCF_000485575.1 Poecilia formosa | reverse complement strand
TTCAAATGTGCTGTGGTGCAACTCAAAGGCTAAAGCACTTCATACCGGGTGGTTGTAAAACACCAATAAGTTATTTACTGATCCTCCACAAAAAAAAAAAAAAAAAAAAAAACGAAGAGGGGCCGACAATGTTCGTAGTTTGGAGCAGAGGTTGCGCTAGAGTTTTTTCGTTGTACGTCAAAGAAAAAAATCATTTTATTTCCAATTTGTAGTCATCAAACGAAATATTTAGTATTTCTCTGCGAGACCGTTTTTGAAATCAGGTAACATTTCACGAAATTACGTGATTAGAAGACGGCAGAACTCTGATCATTTCCTGATCCCGTATCACTTCCCTCGGCCTGCGGGAGAAAAACCCCGCAGAAGCGGATCAGCTGCGCTAGAAGCCTCTGGTCCCTTAAAGCGTCCAGATCAGAGATGATTCTCTGACAGATATTGTTCTTAGTATGATTAATAATGAGCTCAGCGATGTTCTCTGTGCGTAAAGTTGAAACTGCCTGCGCACCAAGTGTCAGCTGCGCTTGATCACAGTCTGGACAGAAACCAGCGGACTGCTCTCTGTTCTTATCAAGACGAGGGTGAGGAGGGAATCTGACATATTAACTCAGTTAAGTTTTTACTGGTTTTGTTTTTAAAACACCATTAACGTAAGCAGTATATTGTATATTTCCCATCACACATAAAGCAGATAAATGCATCTAACTTGTTCTCCGTAGTGACACAAACCACTTACTGTGGCTCAATAACTTATAACAAATTAAATTAAGCGACTCCACTTAAATTACCATTAATTCACCCGCTGCGGTCTGAACGCACAGCTTCACAAATTCTTCCTGGTCGCATCTGCAGAGAAATCTGCTCTGGTTTGGATCTATATGAACCAAACCGAACAATTGAACTCTGCGAGATTTTTTTTTTTTTTTTTTTTACCCTGTGCACGGTTCGGGCGTGCGTTTTTACCAGGATTTTTTGCATGGTTTCGCTTCTCCAAAACGGACAGATGTTACGTCTGCCGCGCTCTTTCTGAGCATCGCTCTCCTTCTGGGTGCGGGAAGGTAACATCTTCAACTCCATTTGTTAAAACTGCAGGGCGAATTAAGTTTAATTCTTCGCAGCGGCGGAACCGCGTCCGCATTGGTTGTGCAGCCCACTGCGCATGGATCTAATTAACTTCTGCTCCTTTATTTATTTCCTCAAAATAAACTGCTGGCTCCTCTGTTTAGACTATAAATGGATTAAAACAACGTTGCATTGTCTTTAGTTTTCTCTGTTCTGTACTGGAGACTGGAATTAAAGGCCCCATTTCAACTAAAGGTTTCTAATGAGCTTCCTGACCAAGGTGTCCTGTCCATCACTCTTAAACACGCTGTCAGCTCCCTGTCAGAAAGACGCATTTAGTTCAGTGTCCATGAGATGATATTCAGAAAGGATTTTTTAATTGATTGATTTTAGTTGCCTCTGCGATGAGATCTTTGTCTGTCATGTCTCCATGTGAACCAGTCAAAGGTGTTAATTATAACCTGTCAAATGACAGAAGGGCTTAAAAAAAANAGAGGCACCTCCGATCGTCCTTCCCTTCTCTCATTGACTAGATCCTATAATCATCCCCTCGGATGCCGTCGTGCTCCTAGACTTTCAGCATCTCCACTCCGTTCTAACTGTCCCCATCGTGCCTTCCTTCAGCCTCCATTAGTGACAAAAAGCTGGGAATCTTCCGTCCCTTCCTCCTGTGCGTCGCGGACGTCTTCTCATCCGTCTGGTTCCCTGCTTCACCTCACCTTCATTTTGCCCTGAGCTGTCCCCTGGAGAGAGCGCCAGCTGTCTCCACTATCCGCCGTGGCTCCACCGACTCGGTGGAGGTTCTTCCCTGCTCGCCTCATTGTGGACTCGCCCCGTCCCACAGATTGTCTTTCCTTGTTCACCTCCGGATGAACATCGCCATCTGACTGCTTCGGACACTTCTGGATATCCCAGCTCGCAGCTGGCTCCTAGCCTCATCAATCAGCAACCTCACTGTGCCCAATCGGGGGCGTTGTCTAGGTAAGACGTACTTGCTCCTGACTAGTTAATCTTCTGTTCGCATGATGTCAACGCACCTGTACCTCAAGCTCATGTTTATCTCGCTGGTCTTGGCAACTTCAAGGCAGCATTAGCTCACGGTGTACGTTCGCTGAACTGGGTTTTCAATGTTTTAACATAGAAAAATATTTATCCATGTTATTCCACCGGCTCCCAGTCGGGCCGGATAACGCCTGGAAAAAAGGGGGTGTGCCCCTCAATCAAACGTCTTGCCCCCTCAAATGAAGCTCGACACAAATAACGGACCGTCTCCCTTATCTGAGGTTCTCACCGTGTTGTGCAGGCTGGGTCTCCTCTCTGCGGTTAGCCGCAACCGAAGCCCCCGGCCTCTTCCAGTATTTAATCCGACCTCACGCAAGCGAGATCTCCCCTCCTAGCGGGAAACGACCCTCTTGCCAGCAACGGCGATTTTCTGTCAAGTTATCTAAATTGTAACATACAGGGAAGGAGCACCGTGTTTCTACTCCCACCTGTTTAAGAATTTGTTTTTAAATTCTCACACTGCCATTCAGAGTATTATATGACAAAGTCCAAATTTTGGTTGAGTTTTTTTCCTCGTTCTGGGCTTAGTGATTCCATGTCCGTGAAAAGCGCTTGTAAACTTTCCGTTATTCCTTATGAATTGCATACAGCAAGGGCTTCCGCACCATGTCATCTGTTGCCGTTTTCTTAGCAATTAACTGTTTAATCCCTTAACACAGCATTAGCGGGTTTTTTTTTTCTTTTTTTCCGAGCCGCCTTTAAACATAACATGAGTGCTACGACCCTCGCGCCGGGTTTACACTTGTGCAGCGGTGGTCTGATGCTGCCTGCGTGAGCTGGGCAGGTGTGTGTTGGATTCATGCAGCAAAACGGCATAACGCAAAGAACTTTGTACTTTTCCCCCATTTTTACTGACAGAGTTTAGTAGAGAGAGAGAATCTGGAGCCGGGGCTGTTAGTCTCTTAATGTATTTCGTCTTCCATCGCAGCTGCTCACCGGTCTAGTCATCGCAGCACCATTTTTTCTTTTACGGGTCATATGACTTGTTGAAGGGATTCTTTTAAAAGGTTTACATGAAATGCACTGAAACCAACTGAATTCTATGCAATTTTTAACAATTTCCTTTGTTTGTTACTATGCCTACCCTAGGACGAAGAGGATCAGCTGATAAAATCCAGCCAGTAGCCTCACGCCGCAACAACCACAGCCGGTATCACCAGCAGAGCAACATCAGCGCAGAAACGCATGGCAAGTATGACATCCAAATCCACCGCAATCCACACCTCTGATCATAAGTCGGCTCCGATGACTCAGAGCCGACAGGCAACCGACACGCAGAATCAAGCACCCTCACAAACCTTAGCCACGGCCTACCAATCAGCGATGCACTTCTGGCCGCACACGGTGCACTAGTGGAGCGGATGCTTCCCATCCCGCCTCAGTTGGGTGTATGTCGCACTTTTCCAAGATCACGTCCTGTGTTCTGGGGCAGAGCAGCGGTTACGATCATTATCTGAAACCGCCCCCTGGCTCTCCCTAACACTGCAGCCTCGGCACAGCCAGCAGACCGTCTCTCGTCCATAAACTTCCCTGTCTCTCGCGTTAACCATAATCGGCTCTCACCAGCACAGCAATCCGAACTTTACAAGCGCTGTCTTTTTCAGGTCATGTATTGTTCGCTTTGCCGCTCACCCCGACAACGTCCGTTCCTCCTTTCCCCGCAATCTGTTGGTTCCGCCTTGTACTAAGGTGGTATACACTCAGTGAGTACGCATTAATGAGGCCCTCGTCATCTACACAAATCGTCAATCGAACCCAGAAAACCATTAACCAGCCGCACCTAAGGGTCGATCAGCCTGCAGGACCCAGCCGTTGTTACCCTCACACGCAAGGGCAACATGTTCTTCACGCACTTGCCAGGCCTTCTTCATCACTTCATCTAGCAGCCATCATTAACTCTGGTTTTCCAGCTGGTCATTCCGACATCCAGTCAATGTTAACTCTCAAATCCCCCACCTTCGCATGGCGCACCTTAACAAAATTTTGTGCAGCTCGGAACCTTCCGTCAGAGTTCTAACCTTCACACGGCTCGATCATCTCTACCTTCAGCTCCCTGACTCTTCAACGGCATCTTTCTATATCCCCTATAATTTTAGGATCCACAGTCTTCTTTTGGGGGAATCAATGTCTAGCTTAGGACTTTACTTTAGCCTTTCTCTAGCACTTCGATTTACCTCATTGTCAGAAACGTGCAACATAATGGCCATCACGGCATGCAAGCCAGCTGCTGAAAAATTAGGCTAACGCACCTGAAGGCAGCGGCTCACCCTCACGCCGGATCGCCTGGCCATCACAGACCTCTCCAACTGCATCACCCACTAACGGTCAACTGTGCAAGCACAATCGTCCAGCCAACGAGCTTTCGCCTTCGGGTTGGCTCTAGAATCTAGCTGCGCTCCTGCAGCCGGCCAGGCCTC
>NW_006800391.1:254903-269467 GCF_000485575.1 Poecilia formosa | reverse complement strand
CCCTACATGGGGAAACCCATGTGGGGCCATCGTGGAACCCGCGGACAACCACATATGGGACCCATATATCAGCCCTCCTTTTCCCCACATGGGGCCCACCTAGGCATGCTGGATGATATTTTTTCTCCGAGTGAGTTTCTCCAGATTGAAATAACAGTTTCCCATATTGCTTAGTTATTAATTTTATTAAACTTATTCAGTTTTGAGGGAATGCTCAGAACTGAAAAATATTTCTTGTGTTTTGTAGTCAGGATTCATCTAAAAAGTGTGCAAAATTTTAAGCTGTTTCTTCAAACAGAAGTGAAATGCCAACTGGTAGTCTTAGTAAAAAATAGAAAAACTTTGTAAAGTGCGCCAGTGTCAGATCAGAATGACATAGACAAATTTTATTTGACCTTAGCTACCATTGACTAGTATATTTTACATGGTTTTTGAAAACCTGTCCACAGTGTTTGGTGAATGGCATTAGTGAAGATTACTGGAGAGTATGAATACAATAAGAATACATGGAAGACTAAGGACATGATAAAATCTATAGAGGACAAGGATAAACCAAGAAAGGATAAAACTAATCTAAGAAATCTAAATAGAAATGTACAAGGATCAAAATGCATGAATAAACAACTAAATACAAATGAATAATTTATATGGCAAGACATTTTTAGTAATACAGGGGATGGAACAGAATATGGTAAGATCTGAACTGAAGTAAAAACACAGCAGATCATAATATGCAAAAAATCCAAAGGAAATTACTATTCAGGTTAGGGCAAATATGGATGTGTGTTTTTTTGGTCTGGGAGTGGGAACATTAAATTTTTACTGCTAAAAACAATCTTCGAAAATACAATATGATATATATCATACAGTATATAATATCTTGTAATTGACAGGGCCCCAATTTTTATTTTATTTCTATGAACAATAAATAAATTGTGGAGGGCCCCCTGTTGGTCAGGGCTCCTAGAATTGTCATCATTTTTCCCCCATACCGCGCCCTTGCCGATGTGAAACTGTAAAAGTCACTGTAGAATTTACAGTAACTTACTGGCAGCAGGGTTGCCAGCCAGTTACTGTAATTTTTTTAGTGTAAAAATTGCAGTAACTTTACAGTAGCCTTACTGTAATTCGTACAGTTTTGCTGTGATTTTATTAGTTTTACTGTAATTTTATTGAAGGTTTACTGTAAATGTATTACAGTTTTACTGTGATTTTATTGCAGTTTTTCTGTAATTGTTATTACTAGCTCCCTCTTTAAAATGGCACAGTAATTATATAACTAAGCAAATGAAATTCCTGAAGTAATCACTATCAACTTCGCACATCTGGTTCTGGCTCACGGTGCAAAATAAAAAAAAATAAAATAAAGACAGTGGAGAATAGTTTTTTCTACTAAATTTTCAACCTTCATACTCAGGATTTTAATTCACATTCAGAAATTCTGAATGTTTCTTCTAAAAAAGTACTTACCCGGTGAAAGTTATTGTTGGCCCGCCCTCTAGCCTGTGAAAGTTTGCTTCCAGCCGGTAAATATCCCACAATGCAACTGTACATTGAAAATTTACAGCACAAATGTAAATTTACACACGTGATCCAGCGGTCCAATCACATCACTTATATTTTCCATACGCATTTAAGTTCACAGTAAAGAGTTGTATTTTCAAAACCCAGCCAACTTACTGTATTTTCTTGCTGTAGTTTTTACAGCCATTTGTTACAGTGTAGGTTTGTGAAGATAACTCATTTAATGTGATCTACCTGCTAGATTTGTCAGAGTGGCTTTCTTTGTTACAAAATAAGGATATGTGGTGCAGATGATATTTTGTGATGAAATTACAGAATGATGTAGCCAAGAAAAATACATGAAGCTCTAAAAAGAGAGAAAAAGCGCAAAGTAAATTTCAAATTCGACTCAAAGTTCATCTTAAACACTGTTTGTGAGTCATATTTTATATTTTAGTCAATCTAGAATAATTTAGCTGTTTTATTAGTCATAAAAATTTTTGAAAATGCACTTAAAATACATCTTTGTTTTGAGTTGATTTTGTTTTTATTAAAAATCGACATTAAAGACCTATGCATAATGTATAATCTGTGTCTGTAATAAATCTCACACTGCTAAGGCAGTCGGTGGGTATTGACCTTTTTTCCTCTTGAGCACCTCATATCTGTGCACACCACTACCTCAGATGTTACAGTAGTATCGCTGGTGGTCAGTTACATCCCTCCTTTGTGTGATGGTGTTTTAGTGGGTGAAACTGTTTGATGGAAACTCAAGCTTTATGCTCTAAACTTGTGTTTCTCTTAACATAAATGAATTGTTCAAGAAAGAATTTAAGGTTGAAAGCTGGTCACTGCGTGCATGACAGAGAGTCAGAGAGTGATAGTGAGCACAGCCATTAAGCACAGTGTTGCTAAATTAAGGACTGTCCAAAGCAAGTCAAATTCAAAGCTTCAATTGAAAATATAGCAAAGATAAATCGAAGGCAAATGCATTCCCCTTCCCCAAGTAATTACTGTCCATTTAGATAATTACCTGTAATTACCTGAAAACTGCCAGCGTCAGATATGTGGCTGTGAGACCTAAAGAGGAGGATGCGGAAGAAATAAAGGAAGAAATACAGGAAGTTAGAACTGAAGAAATAGTTGGAAGGGGAAAGGTGCAGTAGAGGCGACAGAAGCAGTTAAAAAAACAAAAGGTTAGAGAGGAGAAGATATAGAGGAGGAGTAAAGATCTATAATGAGTTGGGGAAGGGGAGTGTTGACAAGTGTTTTTGTCAGCCGGGGCCAAGTGGTTGCTGTCTTTGCTTTCAGCAACTATAAATGAGTGAAAAGCAGAGCATTAATCCCCCCTTTTTTACAGAAATGCAGCAGACCTCTGACAGCAACAGCAATTGCAGGGCCAATAATCTGCTGTCCATGACAGTGATGATTCTTTTCCTACAAGCATGTGACAGTCAGGTGGTCCTGTTTAGAAATGCTGTAAGATCCTTTCCCAGCTGTTCCTGTTTTACTAACCACTCATAAAGACTGATGTCATCGATGCCTGTAGGGTGTCTAAATTACTACTTATATTTCCATATAAGGTCCAGTGGTCTAATGGAGCTTCAATCTTGTTACACTGCTACAGCAGGTCCTTCTGCCCACGGCACCAGCTTTTACAACAACTCAGAAGAAGATTGTATAACATGAATTACTACAACATTTATTTTTGGAATTAATAAAGCATGTTTGAAATAAAATGAATTGTTAAAATCCAGATTATTTTCATCCTATATTTAGACATACGGATATTTAACATCAATTTTAACAATACAAGTTTTCCAAAATTCACAGGTCATAGTGAACTGTGATGTCATTGCACATGCAACTGTTTTTCTATGATTTCGAAAAACAGCTTGAAATATAAATTTATAAATTACGGAATGGCTTAGCACCAAAACACATTACAGCCCTGTAGTTGTAGCAACCTTCCAGACCTCTCCAGACTTCTGGTTCTGGTCTGCTCTGCATCCCCAGAACCAGAACCAAACATGGAGAAGCAGCATTCAGCTTCTATACAGCACGAATCTGGAACAAACCTCCAGAAAACTGCAAAATAACTGAAACTTTGTGTTCCTTTAGAGCAGGGGTGTTGAACCTGCAGCTGTCGAGCCTCAGGCGGCTCTTCGATGGATCCTGTGCGGCTCTTTGATACCAAAAGTTCCCACACTCACTGAAGGAGGCACTGACAAAAGCAACGTAATGTGCAGTGCAGGATGTGAAATTTTGCTAAACTAGAGCTATAAGTCTCAGGTAGTTGTCTATCTAAGAGGAGAGACTTTAGGTGAGAGATAGAAGCTGAATCGTTTAAGCATCTGCTTCCAGCAGCTTTCCTCAACAGGTATTTCTGTCGGCTGTATCATTTCATGTCGGTGCACTTTGCGCGACATCCAAGCTCAGAAAATTGTGGCGCAGAGGTGAGAGTGAAACAGAGCAAGCTGCTGCTGCTGCTGCTGGATAAATAATGAGGTAGAAGCAAGTCAGAGTTTGCGCAGCAGGGGGGGGAAAACGAAAGTGAGAAAAATCNTTTTATTGATCTTACGACGGTTGAGCTGCAAATGCGGTCGTGCACAAGCTTTGATCCAAGCAAGGCATTCCGTATCAGATTTGGGAAATCTGTGAATTTTAGTTCCACAAATACGATCAGGATACCTGACATCGCCTGTACAGATTCCCCACTGTACAGGCGGAGAACCGTTCTTATTTGAGTTATGTCGCAAAAACTTTGATTGTGTACATTGTGGTCTGCTAGTCCACAATCTACATTAGCATGTGTTTACTACTTTAGCTTTTGTTTGTGAGACGGTCAAGCACGTGGTAGCTGCGCAGTGACGTCAAATGGGCATTAGCCAATGAAACGTGGACCCTGTGGTAAGGTCCATTATCGATTAGTTAGACATCTTCTCCAGCTCAGAGGAAACCACTGCATGTCTGGAGCTCCGCGTGCGAGTAAAGGTGGAGGCGATGGGTGACAACAGACACTAAGTCACGTTATTGCTCGGATTTTACGGCGCCACCTTAAGTCCCTGAACTTCATATTTTAACGGAAAAAAAAGCTCAATGCGACTTGGATGTAACGAGTAACGCAACAATTTTGTAGAAATGTAGTGAAGTAGAAAGTACAGATTCTTACTGTAAAATGTAGTGGAGTAAAAGTAGAAAGCACCCATTATTAAATCTACTTAAGTAAAGTAGATTTACTTAAGTAGATCTTAAGTAAATCTACTTAAGATCTACTTAAGTAGATCTTACAGTGGGAAGTACTGTAAGCAGTACTTCCCACCACTGCTTTTCACTGACACACATGTGAAGGAGTTGCTTTTAGTAGCTATAACTTAGTACAAACCAAGTCTAAGGACACTTGTAAAAAAAAAAAAACACTGTCAGGTGTCTCACTAAAGCCATAGGGACTAAGAGGAAAACTGTTTCAGCAGGTAATGTGGTATAAAGCTAATCTTGAAATTGTTGAATGGCTCTTTACGGTGATGATGAGCTTTAAATGGCTGTTAATGCTGAATTGATTCACCATCCCTGCTTTAGAGGGTAGGTATTATGTAAAAATCAACATTTTTGAGCTTTGTATCATGCCATAGTGTAGTATCTTTGGATTTCTGGTGGCAGAAATCCATTTGGGGGTGCCTAAGCGCTTGCTCTCCTCTCCCAAAACGATGCTATTTCCATAATCCTTCATTGTGGAATGCTTTCCACAAAGGGTCCCTTTCCCTTTGCCTTCCCTACTCAGCTCTACCAGACAAGTGACAGCAGCAATTAACAAACACCTAGTGGAGCTGTGAGTCTGCCGAGTTCATCATGCCAGTTACTTGTCAGTTCAACACTCCTAAGGGCAGTTGTAAATGGCATAAGGGAAAGATATTGTGATGATGAGCTGAAGGTGGTGTGTTGGAAAGAACAGAAGCTTCTTCAAGAGAACAGGTACAATTTAAAGATATTAAATTGCAAAGTCAAATTTCTTTTAAGTCATTAGTGATACATGCAGCATTTTTTTAACAACTGAATTGAACATAGTTACGTGATATAAAATGACACTATGTACCTGGAAAACACACAATACTGCTCCTTTAAATCAAGGCTAAAACTCTGAGTTGCATTTAACTAAAATATTCTGCCCCATCTAGTTATAAAAGGCAACTATTTGCATAATTTATTTATGTTTATCAAGCAAGGCTGTTCTCTGTTTAAAGTACGTACTTATTTTGTTACATGAAAATGAAAATCCAAGTAAAGTGAATATAAATCTGTCAAGCAGATTACGAAAAACAACTTCATATAAATTATTCAACTTTTTTGATGCCCCCTCAACCAAACTTTACACTTGACACAATGCAATCAGAAAAGTGCCATTTTTGTGGCATCAACCAAACCCAGACTCGTCCATCTGATTGCCAGATGGAGAAGTGTGATTAGTCACTCCAGAGAATGCCTCCACTGCTCTAGAGTCCATTGGCAGCGTGCTTTACACCACTGCATCCAAGGCTTTGCATTGCTGTTGGTGATGTATGGCTAGGAGGATGCAGCTGCTCCACCATGGAAACCCATTTTAACCCATTCTTATGGTAACATAAGAATGTGGTAACACATATTTACCCCACATCGTAACAATAAATATGTGTTACCACAAAGTAGGAGGTCATGGGCAGAGAACTAGCAGCACACTGGGTGGAAACAGCGTAGCTGTCCAGACTTTTATTTAGACTTCATTCAACAGAATAAAACCTGTCTCTGGCCATCATTAAAAAAAACAAGCAAAAACAAAGAAGAAGAAGGAAACAGCTCCTCTTAAAGGCACAGCACAATTCCTTAGCTATACATCAACTTTAAAAAAAATAATTGACCTTGTATGCAATGACATTAATTGAAATGTAAAAGTAAATCATCTTACAGTGTCATCACGTGGAAGAACAGCTCATGGTCGACTTACCCCATAGGTCTTATGTGTGTCTCCTCCCTTCACATATGTTGGGATGGAAGTGTTTGGTTCCTGGTCAGTTGTTTCCAGACACACAAGAGGAGGCCAAGCCAAAAGCAAATACTGGGCAATGCTACTCTGCTGCGTGAGTTCACTGAAATCATGGCATTATTGAATATCACCAGCTGCATCCATACACTTAGGCAGATTTTTTTGGGATACATGGAATGGCAAAGCAGATAAGATTGGTCAAATTTTGTGGCAGCTGCTAAGGAGCTGGGGTGAGCCACAAAGATTCATTTGTCACAGTTCAAATGTTCTTGAGTGAACAGAACCGCTTGTGAGTGTTCAACCTCCCTCATGCATCCCATATGCATATGCATCCCATATGCATGAGGGAGGATCTTGGGAGAGGCTTATAGGTCTGTCAAGGTGGATCGTGAGCGATGTCAAAGACAACATTCAGCTTAGCCATGACGTTTTTTGTACTTTGATGATAGAAGTAGATGCAGTTATAAAAGCCAGACCTTACCTTTCATATTTTTACCTGCTATCCTCACCCAGAAGGTAGGGCTGTCCCCAAGGAGAATCACAGACAAGGATTTTTATAGTAAACAGTGGAGACAAGTACAGGCCTTTGGCAACAAGTTCCAGTGCTGCTGGCGCCAGGAATTATCGTCCAATAAACTCCTTGGCAGTGGACCAAAACAAGGAGGGAGATATTATGCTCCTCAAAGACTTTCATGCTTCATAAAACAAATGGCCTATTGGTTATTGTTGTTGAGAGCAATTACAGAAGTTGTTCTTCTTTTGCCAACAGATTGAGAGTAGAGGTTTATAGTTAGAATAGGTTCAGGTGAGTATTCTGCCTCTCAGGCATTTTATTTCAGTTTTGGTTAAAAGGTGTTTTATTTTTTTAGACATTTTTTTATATTGCAAAAGCTACAATGGAACAAAAAGTGCTGACTATGGGACTCAGACTACAAAGAGAGAAGTACATTCTGAAGTGTAAAAAAATAATGAACCTTTATGCAATGAATCAACACATGTATATAACTTTTTTGATGATTTTACTTCTGTATGTACTAAAAATAAGCTGTTGAGCTAATAAGATTAGATGAAAAATACTAGACATTTTGCGCAAGCTAATCGTTTCTACCAGCAGATGGTGCTGTTTCATTCAGTTTTTTCAGACTCAGCTGTGACTCAGATTTACTGTTTACTTTTTGCAGTTTGATGCTTTTGTAGACAATTAGTTATTGTCTACATGATGTGAGTTATATTTAACAGCCATTACTATTTAGTTAAGTTACCATTAGCATTTACTCAGAGGTTACATAATAATATTCAAATAGAGGTAATGGCATATTTTCTCTTTATTTTCTGTTTCACCGTGTACTGAAGACAATGACAACAATGTGTAATAAATCCACAAAACTACAATTAGGATTCATTGAGCCAGAGTTTGGCTTGCTGTCTTGTTGAAACTCATAAATATTAGCGAGAACAGCAAAGTACCTCTGATCAGACAGAGGTTCTGGTGGCCTACCTGGTAGAAAGACATAATAGAATATCTTATTCTACGTTCTACTTGTGTCAGAAACAATGTTCACCATCAGCCACCCAGTGGTTTCCTTCAACCACTTCCTATTCCTGGTCCCATATTACCTTAAATTTCATTACTACTATGCCCACATCCCAGGGTTAAACTTTATCCTTACCAATGTAGTTTCTTTCAGGTGTTTCACCTTGTTCTTCTCAGAAAACTCACTTCATCTCTTGAACAGCACAGCAACTATCAAGCATGTTTTCTGATTACATTGCATTCCCCTTGAGATCCTCTCAGACAGTGGTCCCCAATTCACCTCCAGAGTCTGGAAAGTGTTCAGTAATGGTCTTGGGCCATATCTTGCCCTCAGCTCTAAGTTACATCCTCAAACCAATGGTCATGCATGAACTTGAATCCACCTTACATTGCCTCTGTTCATCTGACCCAAAACCAGCAATTTTTTTATGGTGCCCAGGCTTTGGTCCCCACAAGGAGCAATGGATCTCCACAACCATTTTCTGGACAATTTGTCCAGAAAATGGTCCCCACAAGGTGTTATTAATACATTGTACACACACACACATACACACCTTCACACAAGTTAGTATTTCTACCCATAGAAGGACTTTGCATTGACGTCCATTCATTTTAATAACTGTATTTATGTCTAATGTAGACATTTTCCCTTAACCTAACCATAACTGGTCTACTTGTAACCCTTACCTTAACCAACTTAATTCACACCTCACCTCTAAACCTAACCCCTGACTCTAAACAAGGGGGTCCACCATATTAGGACCAGACTTTGGTCCCCATAAGGCCCATCGGTCTTCAGTAGATTAGTTAACATGCCAGAAATGTTCCTAAGAAGAATAGCTAAACAAGTATGCACACTAGTCTAAAACATTTGAAAGTGGTTTAATAACTTGAAGATGAAACTCCACCTGCTGCCTTAAAATGCAATTTAAGTCAACAAGAAAATCTATTGGTTTAACTCAGAAATTAAAATTCATGAAGTTGCTTTAACAAAAGACAAGTTGTCTAAACATTTTCATAAATTTTGAATTGTCAATTTTAATTTAATGTTACAATTTTAATCAAATAATTATTTCACAATGCAGGGAAAAAAACGCCCTCACCTAGTTAAAGAGCACACACTTCTCTATTTTTACTCAAAATATCAAGTTATAATAATGATCTTACTTAAGAATAACTTAAAAATAACTTGTTTCAAATTGCATGGACAAAATTTCTGTTCTGGTAATGGATCTCATTAAATATCTCAAAAGAAATTCTCAAAGTCATTAAGTGTGAATGAAACATTATACTCAAATACTACAAACTGTCAGATGCAATAAAATGAACATTTGCTTTGCTAACACATGAGTCACACCAAGATTTCTGTGTCCATCTCACTCACAATGAGTGAGATGGACACAGAAACATGGCACATAGCACACTAAGAACTCCTGTCTTTTTTTGTCTTTTTTTTCAGTTTTTTAAGTGCTAATCTAAAAACTCTAATGTATTAAACTCTTGGAGTTTTGACAAAATTAACAAAAAGTTATCACAACTTACCCCTGAAAGTTTATTTTTCACAAACCTTACACATTTAAGTTCAAAATCTAAAACTAGCTAAATTTATTAGACTTAAAGGGTAAAAGATAATAGACACAACTAAATGCCGCTCAATTGTTTTGCAGTGCACACAGACTCAGTCCTCGGTTCTCTACCTCTACACCCCCATCCTGCTCCTCTGTAAAGCCCCCTCAGCCCGCCCACTGCTCTCCGTCCTTCACTCCCTTTTCTTGTCCCTCCTCCTCAGAGGACCGACTCTGTCTCTTTCTGCACTTGTCTCTCCAGTCAAGGAGAAACTAATTGGAAGAAAGAATAAACGAAAGGAACTTTTGAAATACTGAGCGCAGCAAAAGTTTACTTCTCTGCAGCATGCCTCAGAAAGGTAAGCTTCCGTCTGTTCTTAGTCTGTGTCTGTGTGGAGTTCCTCCATCACTTCTACAATCAGCATGGAGTTGAACAGTTAAATTTCACAGGAGGGAAGAACAACTTGGCCGAGTTTAGAAAGGTGAAATAAAGCCAAATTTGCGTATTTGTTCATCTTAGTTGTTCATAGCAAAATAAATAAATAAATAAATGAATAATAATAATAATAAATAAATAAAATAAGGAAGAAAGATAGAAGGAAAGAAAGCAAAAGAAAGAATGAATGAATCAATGAAAGGGATAAGAAAGAAAGAAAGAAAGAAAGAAAGAAAGAAAGAAAGAAAGAAAGAAAGAAAGAAAGAAAGAAAGAAAACTTGACGCTGATGAAGATTGATGAATGTTTTCTGAAGAATGACATTTGTCACCAACCATCCCGGTTGTAAAGAGTTGCATCCAGACCCGGTCTGACGGACCGAGTTTTACCGGCCATGAAATCTGCTACCGAAACGGGCCTTAGAGCCATCAGTAAGCGAACCGCCGTTAGTATGCAGGACCGAACCGGGTCGGCTGCTCCGCTCGGAGTTATCTACAGTAAGGACAAGCTGCGCATGAACAACTCACCTAACAAATATTACCAAATAAATTAAGCAATCCTCGAGAAAACCCTTTTTATTATTAATGTAATTTAAAGCACCGTGAACCCAATGGCGTTAAACGCGTGAGACATTGTCCACTATTACCAATATTTTTAATAGGAAAATTGCTGGACAATTTTTTTTTGTAACGTACTAAAAAAATACGAAAATGTATATTTTTTCAGTCTTACATAAACATTTAACTGTCATTGTGCTTGTAAAATTTACTTTTTGTTTTCCTAACAACTAAGTAAATCTCAGTGTAGAAATGAGACGTTTACATTCCCAGCAAATTCTTGCAACTCGGGAGTTTTCTTTCATTTACGGAAATAAAAACGCGCAAAGCCTCCCTACAGGTTTTAACTGAATACTTTAACTAAAAGTTGATCATTGTTTCAGAATGTTTCCCTAACTTTATGCACTTCTGGAGTCTTTGATACTAAATACCAGCTGTTCTTCTAGCCGATTTTAGAAGATCAATTTATGCTCTCTGTGCAAACGCAAACTCCACTGCAGTGAGCCTGTATTTGAGGAACCGGCTGCTCACTCTTCAGATCCACTGAAACATCCCACTAAGTTATTCACTTAAGCCCGACTTAATTTGGAATCCAAGAAGTTAAAGGCTTTCAGGCTCAGCAGTCTGCGCTGAGACAAGTCTTTATTAACATCAGTAAGTTCATCTGTACCTTTCTAAAGTTCCTGTGTGATCAAGAGTTCACAAGAATAAATAGGATTCTAAAGGCGGTGGACAGTTTATGTGTTTGGCTAATGAAGAAACGGCTTCCAACTGCAGCCGGGCTGTAACAGCAGGTTCTTAGTTCTGTCGGTTCAAACCTCCGTTATCTGTTCTCCGTCAGTGTGATTAAATGATGTTATTAAATCAACAGGAAAGTAAAATTTTTTAAAAGACATAAGCGGGTAATTAAAGTTAATGACTTGAAAGGAGGCCCTTCAGAAAGTTATATTTAGTTATTGCAATTATTAAAAATGAGGAGCCTTTTTTATTTGTTCGCTTTTATCTGATTATTTACCAACATTTATTTCGTTTTCAGTGTTGTCATTAGAACAACAGCTAGTTTTATTTTTCGCTTTTTGTTTGATTTCGAAACAAATAAATATACTTTTTATGCAAAGCGCGAAAGAATAAAATCGGCTGTTTTACTTTGGTGAATTAAAAAACGTTCACAGCCATTTGTAGCTAGAAAACTACAAATTGCTTCATTGGAATATTTGCTGGATAATGTTTATTCTAATTTGGCGTAACAGAAAGTCTGATTATCTAAAACTTGTAGCTAATCTTATCATCCCTGAGACTGAATGAATCCATCAAGCAACCTGATGTCCATTTCGTTTTTCATTATAAGCATAGAAAAATGAATTTAATACAATAACCAAATAAAAATAGCAAATAAATACATAAAAAATACATAAAATTATTAGCAAGTCTATCTGCGTTGGGGCAATAGAAGACTTTTAAAATTAAAAATAAGTTATTATTATTATTATTATTATTATTATTATTATTATTATTATTATTATTATTATCATTATTATTATTATTATTATTTCTCAGCAGTGTTGTCTTTTTTCTCCCGTCCTTTCAGCGCACTGATCGCGGCTCACAGAAACTTTGAGCTTATCATCGGTGTGCTCCATGACCTCCTTTATGTCAGTTGTGAACTACAGAAATTAGGCTCCCCACTGCGGTTTTGTGCCACTTTCTCTCTATAAACGAGCCGCAGCTCCTAACGAGGCACAAAGGCCGGTCGGCCGTAGGCTATTTACCGAGCCGAGCCGAGCCGAGCCGAGCCGCGGGTCCGCTCCTGCGCCTCTTTGTCCCCCTTTCACAGGGAGAAAAGCGCCGTGTTCCAGCAGGAACAAGGTCCCCGCAGCCGGCCTGCTCTTCTGTGGAGTTCCGTCGCCTTCATTATGTTGTTAATGACTGAAGCCTCAGATAAAGAGACGCTTTGAGGCTTTTCTTCGTAAACTTTTTTCTCCCTAAAGGCTCTGGTTGTAGGCAGCAGAATGAAAAAGTGCCATGTGCTCCCATCGTCTCTGCTGAAGCATGAATCCCAAACAACCTGTTTTTCTGACGACGAATGCCAAACGGAAAGAAGAATCTAAAGCTATCACATTTAAAGTCCTCTGATGTCACTTTAGGCGATGTGGCAAAACAATATAATAACTGTCATTGAAAGTTATGAGTCTGGACGTCACATTTGATCAAGTTTTTATGACCGTCCCTATTTTACACTATTTTTGAGACATTTTCAAACATGTATTTTTATCTTTATAAATTAAAAAAACAAAAACAAACAAAACAAAAAAACTAAAGTGGGCTTTAATCAATTTGAGTACTCCACTCCTCATGCAAGTGTTAAAGATGTAGATTGATTTTCATTTTTTTTCTCCCGGCCAGGTATTATTTTTAAAAAAGCACATTTAAATAAGATAAGTTGGAATTACACTGTAAAAATACATTTTAAAGGGAATCAAAATTTTTACTTGAATTTAATTGTGAAGTATTAGTTTTGAAATGGAATTATCTGCAGTGGTGAAACCCAATAAAATTCTGGTAAATTGAAAATAAAGTAAATTATTTGTGTGTGTGTGTGTGTGTGTGTGTGTGTGTGTGTGTGTGGGTGTGGGTGGGGGATAGTAAGGAGGGGGTGTTGTATTCATATTTAACCAAAGATCTTAGTTCAGTCCAGTGATATTCTCACTAGTTTTTTTGTGGTTGCAGCAGAGACAGATGGGGCTCATCTGTTCATGTGAGTTATTAATGAAATGATCGACTTAGTGAAAATGAAGAATTTGTGGTTGAGTCATTTTTGGTGTTGCTGCAGTGGTGATGGTTAGTCCGTTAGTCACAGTAGAGTCAGAAGGTTGTGGGTCTGGTTCCAGTTTTTTCTCTACCACTTGGTGATGTGCCTCTGAAAAAAGCACTTAACCCCAAGTTGCCTACTGATCTGTATATAAATGTGTGCATGTTTGAGTGTGACTGGGTGAATGTGGCACCAGCGCTTTGAGTGCTCAGTGTGAAAAGCACTACACAGCTTTTGTCCATTTACAGTCTCAAGTCAAACTTGTTATCCAGCCCAGATTCTACAGCCAGTGAATGTCACATGACTTAGCTGCATTTGCCAGGATATCATGTAGGCTACATATTATCTTAATAAAATAAATTTGGTAAAACACAAACTCATTTTGTTCTTTTAAACCAGTGGTCCCCAAACTACGGCCGCCTCCACATTTGGTCCGGCCCCCTGAACAATACCAGAGAGCATTTAGATTTTTTTTCATATACCTTATTTCCCAGACTATAAACCGCTACTTTTTTCCTAGGCTTTGAACCTTGAGGCTTATATGTGTATTTTTCTTCAACCACCAGGGGGCTCTTTAGCAGGAAGTGAATCGTTGGAAGTCAAAATTGGACATAAAAGAAAAAGCGCCCATTAAAACGGAATTAGGTTTTAATAGGGAATTGAAATTTGAGAATGTTGTTGATCAATTAAATAGCATTGAGGGGAAAAAGAAGATATTTCATTTTTTAAATAATACTGGGATCATTATGGGCTGCACTGTGGCGCAGTTGGTAGAGCTGTCGCCTTGCAGCAAGAAGGTTCTGGGTTCAATTCCCAGCCCCAGTCTTTCTGCATGGAGTTTGCATGTTCTCCCTGTGCATGCGCGGGTTTTCTCCGGGTTCTCCGGTTTCCTCCCACAGTCCAAAAACATGACTGTCAGGTTGATTGGCCTTTCCAAATTGCCCCTAGGTGTGTGTGTGCATGGTTGTTTGTCCTGTGTGTCTCTGTGTTGCCCTGCGACAGACTGGCAACCTGTCCGGGGTGTACCCCGCCTCTCGCCCGGAACGTGAGCTGGAGATAGACACCAGCACCCCTCCCGACCCCACTGAGGGACAAGGGTGACGGATGGGATCATTATGATAATTTGAGGTATAGATATTAGGATC
>NW_006800391.1:241943-254689 GCF_000485575.1 Poecilia formosa | reverse complement strand
GAAATAACACTATTTAATTCATAAATAGTGTTATTTCCTGGATTGTTTTCTGTGAAGAACCCAGAGAGGGTTATTTGATTGTGCTTTCTGGAAATCAATACATTTTTACATTTAGGCACTCCTGCAATCGTCACACTTTTTCTGTTACAAACTGACTCCGGCCCCCCACTAGAGAAGGGGAAAGTTATGTGGCCCTCATAGGAAAAAGTTTGGAGACCCCTGTTTTAAACAATTACACAATAGTCTTCATGGTTTGCATTCTTTAAATACAATTTTAAAATAGATTGGAATTGAACTTGTTTAAATTGCTGTTAGCTGTGAAACTTACATCAATTCTGTTCAGTAGTATTAACTGAAATCCACCCAGATTAAATCTATGCAAAATGCTACATGACTTTACTGATCCAATTCTAACAATTTATTTGTTCTATGATCATATATTGTTAAAGAAGGACTATAAAGAGAAACTAACATTGCTCATTTCATATCAGTCACTCATCTAAGTTTTAAAAAGAGCTGCAACCATCCAGTGTTTTATCAATGTAGGGAACAGTTATAAGACATAATGTTTTTGTTTTGTACAGGTGGAGTTCAAAATGAGCTGCCCCGATTATAATCACAGTTATGATATTGTTTTTATCACATTTATTTAATATTTTGATTTACAAGGACTAATGTCCAGCTATCCATCCATTTTCTTTACACCCTTGTCCCTTAGTGGGGTCGGGAGGGTTAAGGACTAATGTATAGATACAAATTATCATTTGATAAATTACCTAGTGGTCTTCAGATGCTTACAATAAAGAATATGATACCTTGTTATCACTCTGCCCTGCACAGAGTCCTGGGAGCCTAACAAACTCATAATAGCCAATTAATTTAGTGAGGCTGTCTGCTCAGGTCATAAAGCTGCAGTCAGCTACTTAACAGACATGCTGCTCACAACTGCAATCTATAGTTTTAAAGTAGCATTATAATAATAATGGTTCTGTTTAGGCTTCACCATCCTGTGTTGTCATCCAACCAAACAGTAGATTTAGTTTTTCTGATAAGAACTGTAGAGGTATGGGAGTGATTTTTTCATCCAGTGACTGACGGTCCTTAGTGGTACTGCAGGAAAAACTCCAGCCATGACAGCATCTCAAAAAAATTTATGGTATCATATTTGAAATAATAACTTTTTAAAACATCAGCATGCCTAGAAAGCCAGACTTTTGAGTGACATTCCATTCTTAATCCATGATTTTTAATATGACAGTTTCATCTCTTACAGAGGCTTTCCAGAAGACTTGGGTATGTTTCCAGAAGTGCATTTGTAAAGTCAGACATTAATGTTGGATGGGAAGGTCTGGCTCATAGTTAGTACTGATTTCCTGATTTTTCTGGTTGGTGGAACATGATAATTGCCAAACTGTTCCCATAAAGTTGTGATAATGAAATTGTCTAAAATGTAATGGTTGCAGAAGCATTTGAGAATATCAATGCCATTTAGAGATTCTTCAGTGGTTTGGTACATCCATCCATTTTCTCTACACCCTTGTCCCTAAGTGGGATCAGGAGGGCTGCTGCTGTCTATCTCCAGCTAATGTTCTGGGCGAGAGGGGGGGTCACCCTGGACAGGTTGCCAGTATGTCACAGGTGGTTTGATACAGTTTAATATAATTCATTTTATGTATGTTGTGGCATACATAAAATGAATTATGTATGCCATAAATTGTATGCTATAAAAAAGAATAAATAATAAATAAACTGTTTGTCCTCTGTGTCTCTGTGTTGCCCTGTGACAGACTGGTGACCTGTCCAGGGTGACCCCGCCTCTCGCCCAGAACGTTAGCTGGAGATAGACACCAGCAACCCTCCTGACCCCACTAGGGACAAGGGTGAAGGAAAATGGATGGATGGATGGAAATTCAAACCTATCATACAGACAGATTCCAAGTCAATTACATATATTTCAATTGATCCTATTTTTCAAGAAATGCAGTTTTATTTACCTTCTTATTTAAATTGTTTTCTAAGGTTTCCCAGCAGATTAGATCAAGTCACTCACTTGCATCATTCACTCCATCTGCATGAACAATCCTTCATCCTGAGCATGTATGTTCAACACCCCATAATTGGACAAGCTGCTCATCTGATAGTCTTAATAGACTCATACTGTATAAACTGTGAATTAAGTGACACTGCATGAGAAAATATTTATATTGTAGGTTTTTCACAGGTGTTTGACTTCTGTCCTGCAGTAAAGCTTCCTTTCTAAAAACAAATGAAAAACTATAATTAGTCATCTTTAAACATTTATTTCTTTCCTGCTGCTTTGCTTTTCTGCATAATTAAGGTGTTTTGAATGTGGACTTGATTATACATAAATGTGTTTAACCCAGTAAAATATGATTTGTCTGTTTGTACAGATTACAGAACTCAACCCAGCTGGGAGACTGGTGTTGCCTCCATGATTCAAAACAGTGAGTGCATTCTTGAATTTTGTTTCTTATAAGGATGTTATCAATGCCCAGCTTCAGCCCAGGGAGCCTTGTTCTTCTAGGAGGACATGGCGCCCTGGGCTAGAGCCAGAAAATTACCCAACCTGCTCAAGTTTCTTTTATTTGTTCAGATTACAGGTATGTTTCAACCTAAACTACATCCAGTACATAGGAAAATGTAGCTATTATTATTATTATTATTTTGTGGTTGTTCTTGATAGGCCCTGAGTTCTGGGTCTTCATCCTGCTTAAAGCAGTACTGCATGAATTACCATTGTCATAATGCACTGCTATTGCCTTTGTGTTGCAACTTTCTGTTGAATGTCAGACTTATTATTTCTAATTTAATCAGGTCCATCTCAGCACAGGGGAGTGAGAGCAGCTTGATGCTGCTATGAGGCTCAACTCCCCAGCCCATCAATTCACTTGCTAATATCATAAGTGAATGAAATATGGTTTACAGTAGGAGGGTGTTGTTAGATTTTACTGCTGTTCATAAGTCGTTTATTATCTCAAAGAGTATGAAAGAGAGAAATAAAGTTAATAAAAACAATCAAAGTAAGTAAAGATAAATAAATAATGGGAATCTGCCTCAACAGATTAATCAGGAGTAATGAGGGCAGTGAATACTTTCGCAAGGCACTGCATGGCGGGTTGCCTTTAATGTTCTTTGTGATCTGAACATATGCAAAAACGCAAACATGTGCCAAACGTGGGATGAAGCTTGTTAACCTGCTGTAGTTCTGCTGCTTGGTCCCCTATCTCTCTACAAACAATATCTGTTTGTGTCCTGCACTCATTTTTTCTCTCTCAGTATTTTAGCCCCACTATTTTTTTATTTTTTTCTTTTTGGCAGGTTTGCTGCTCGTTCATCCTTTCTTCTCTTTTTCAAATTGGAAGTGGCAGCTAGTGTCTCATTTTATTATGCAAACTACCAGACTGGCCCATTCTGACGTTTTACTGCACACCCGATTCAAATCCATTCTGGAGCAAATTCCACTTCCTTCAAGTTAGATTGTTCCTGTTGTTGAACTGTAATCTTCATGTCTGACCACAGGTTCTCAATTGGATTGAAATCTGGGCTTTGATTAGATTAGGCCCTTCCATTACATTTGCACCCAAACCACTGGAGTGTTGCTTTGGCAGAACGCTTTGGGTCATTGTCTTGTTGGACGGTGAAGTTCCATCCAAGTCTCAAATCACTGACAGACTGAAACAGGTTTTGCTCAAGAATTGTGTTTAACACCATCCATCTTCCTCTAGAACTGAGCCAGTTCCCCAGTCCTTGCTATTGAAAAAAGCATTCCCACAGCATGACACTGCCACCACCCCATTTCACTGGGAATGGTTTAGTTCTTGGGGTAATGAGATGCATTGATTTTGCGCCAGACATAAATAATATTGCCAAAAGTATTTGCTCACCTGCCTTGACTCACATACATATGAGTTTAAGTGAGATCCCATTCCTGATCCATAGGGTTTGAGAATAGGCACATTTGCTTGTTCTAAAGCTGAAACACAGCTATAACTAGCTTTAACAATGGAATAAGCTGATCACCAGATGGGAATCTTTCTATTAGTCACCAACTTATCAAAATTACTGTAAGGGCTAGAGAGAACTTCTGAGTATTGGCTTTCTTCTCTAATACAAACGAAGAACTATCGCAGTCTGGATTCATAATAAATCAGTACTTAAAATGGTTGAAGGTACAGCTAAAATGATGCTTTCCTGATGTCAGTGAAACAGTCACCTGTCTGTGTTGCCATGGAGGACCTGTACCGTTGTTCCAATCGGCTCTGTTGACAACAACAGAATCCTGTTACAGTGGGAGTTAACTGAAGTCAGGTGCAGTGTGAATGAGTTGATTTGAAGGGAAAGCCTGAGCTTTTCCCAGGGGCTCGCCTGCTTTGTGTGTGTGAGTGTTTGTGTATCACAGAGGATTGGGGCCAAATTGACTCCATATGTCTTTCTATTAATTTATTGTCAATAGAGGAGAGCCCCAGTGTGTTTCTCAGAAATGACACCATGATTAACATTTCTACAGTTGAACTGCTGACCTTTCAACACACAAGAGATATAAGACAGCTTGACAGAGAGTTAGAAAATATTCGCAGTCACAGCAGCATAATAGGATAACTGATCCTATAATTGACTTGCGGAAGACATAATAGGTACTATGCTAATGTTTGCAGGATTATAAACCTTACTTTTTAGCAGCGTTTAAAAGGAGCTAAGAGTGATTGTTGTCTCTCATCTATCATTGTCTGTCTGTTTTACTTTTAGTCAGACTGGATTAAGAAAATCTGCAGCCATCAAACATAATATAACTGTCACAGCCTCCTGGTTGGATTTAGGGCTGGACATTGACTGGGCCTTTATAACATCTGACATGCTTTGTCACTCTGATCATATGTTTATGGTTGGTTTCATGCTGAAATGTAAACCTTTACCCACTCAAATTCCTGGCAATCCAAATGTTGCCCTGTATTTACCTTAGCTCCATCCATCTGACCAGATTCCCTATGCCCCCTGAAGACATCATCCCCACAGCATGGTACTGCCATCAGGATGTTTTTTAATTGACATGATGCTTGCTCCGCCCCATGCAGAAATAGAGCAAACCTCTGACAAACAAACAGTATTATAATGGCAGAGGTAGTGGAACTCAAAATGATACCCAATATATTTTTTGAGTATTTTTTGTCGTATCAGCCAACACTGAGGCAAAGACAACAGGCAGGAAAATTCTCCAACAAGTCCTACATCAGACCTGTAATGTTATTTGTGAGAAACCACAGAGATATCAAAGTTAAAGTCTTCGGCAGCCAGATGAAAAATGACTGGCACAAAGTCTCATGGGATGTGAGTGTGAAAGTTGTGTCGGACGCATTTTGTATGTGCAAAAGCGGATGAGTAATGATTTAAATAATAAAAGCTTTTGAAAATCTTCCTCAGGAAAATGCTTCAAAATAAATATTAGGATAAAAATGTAATTAAATACAAATACTGCAGTTACAGCATCATGTTTTCATGCTGCTATAGAGCTACCACTGGAATTTACACACACAAAATCAAGCATAACTACCTTCACGTGTTGATCTTTGATTTGATTAAGAGTAAGTGTCATAGTGACAAAAAATGGGATGTTTACTGCCAATTACCTTCATGCAGGCGAACATGTGGTAGTTGCCGTTGATCACAGTTTCATTCAACTGGACATGAGGTCAACTGGAGGCCTTGATCCATTTCTGCATTATTCCAGACTGCGTTTGGGTTTTGGAAATGTAATAAATTGTATTCCACCCTCTAAATGCTCTGGGTAATGGTTGTCGAGATTGCATGTTCCCCAATGACAATGTTTGACCATGACTAGTCTGTCAAAGTCTGTATGAATGCAGCACATTCGCAATGACGAACCCTGCAGTGTTGACAGAGGTTCAGTTCCTCCAGATAAGGGGTGTGCACTTTGGGACAAATTGCAACCACCGATTGGTCAATTGCTGACAAATCCCCTATAATGATTGACAGGTGGCGTCATATCAATTGGGATGATGCACTCAAATTAATATGAGTGCATCATCACAATTGTGTGGGATGTGGAGAAAGATGTACGTCTTCCCACATGACGTTACCTGAACACTCATGGCTGTGTTGGGAGGTGGGTTACAAGCATTCCTCAATGTTTAACTATTCATCCCATTCAGTCATCCAAGTTTAATTTCTACAATAGATCATAGTTTTTGTAGCCTTTAGCTTGTACCACAATAATAATTAGTTTTGTTTGTGAACCCAACATTTAAACTACTCATGCACATTCAGTCTGTCTTACTGTGGTTACATCTTAATACATAGATGGAAAGGTGTTATTACAACAGGAAGTTTTAAATTAAATCATCCTCTTTCAGTTATATGTTGAACAAGCTGGTACACGTGTCTTATTCTCTCATGTACCTGGTTTTATGCTTGTGTGAGATGAATGTCTTTTTGTTTTCTTTTTGTTTTTTGTTTTGTTTGCTTACAGTTAGTTTCAATTTGCTTGTGTTATAGCTTGTTACCTCTGTAGGTGAATCACAACTTAATGTTGCTGTTTAATTGTTGTAAAACACTTAGTTCAGTTGGTTTGAATTCTGTCTTAGAAATGATTAAATTAATTAAAGTGCACTCACTGTCAAAAAATCCTTAGCCGGTATTGAGAACCATTGATCAAAAATTCTGAAGTGGAAAATTTCTGAAATCACAAGTGCCAATATTAAAAAGTCCCTGACTGTATAGGGGATTAAGACAGGCATGGCTCTAAAGTTTCACTGTTACTCTTGTCAGTGGCCAGTGCTCACAAAATATAATCAATGGAAAATTTGATTATAGACTGAGTCAAGCAACCAACAGGAACGGTCTGATAATTACATAGTCCTTCAGGTTTTCCAGACTCCAGATTTCACAAATTTATGCAAAATCAACAGAACCCCACATTTTTTTCTATCTAACACATACTTGTAAATCTATTGCAAATTTAATTGATTTTTAAAAAATACCTATCAAAACGTTGGGTTAAGTGACAGCTAACTCCCACCTGCAGGTGGCAGTATTTCTTACTTCTATTACAAGGTTGTCTAACTTCATATCAAGTTTTAGTTGAGATATTTAAGTTCTTTAGATAATAAAAATATTGTTTGTGTTCAGTCTGTCTTCCTGTTTTTTGTTTTATCTTTTTTCTTATACGTGTAGATTTTGGAAGGGATTGAATGGGAAAAAATATTGCAAATTTCTAAAGTAGTATCACGACTTCGGGGATTTTGATTGCAAAAAATAAGAAAAACAATCAAAGAACGGCTTAACTTACCAAACACGACTCACTCACTCCACTCCACCCACTCAAAGCTTCCCCACAAACTCCAAACTAAACTGAGGCCCATGGGAGATGAGGCCTTCTGCCGCTTCACGTCTATGGGATGCCCTCCCTGACACACTGAGGGAACCACTGACTGTTTTAAAAAAAGGCCTTAAGACATTTCTTTTTAGCAAGATTTTGGGTTTATTTTCTTAGGCATTGGTTTTAATCTCCTTATTTATTCATTTATTTAATATTTAATTATTTTTATCCATTACACTTGCTTGCTTTGTTTTTGCCCTTTAATATCCAAAGATATAAAGGGCGTTGTAAATGAAATCTATTATTATTATTATTATTATTATTGTTGTTGTTGTTGTTGTTATTAGTATGATAACTTGGCCTTATGGTGACTCATATAAAATGCTGTATTACTATGTAATGTGTCTATTAAGTACATTCATTGTCTGTTGAGCTCATCAACTGTAGTGTTCCTGCTCTCTGGATCCAGTATCTTACCTGCTGAACCATTTCCATCCCTCTTTGGTTTGCATGTGTACTGGACTGCATCCAAATCAGACTGTCCTATCTGGTTGTGTGTGCGTGTGCTGGTGGGTGTATGTGTATGTGTACTTTGACTGCATGATTTAGTAATTCACTGCTGAGAGGTTTATCAATCTGCAATATGTTTCCTTCCCCTGAGCTCATAAAAGCAACAGACAATGGATTCAGTGAAAATCTGCTTAACCTACAGTGTCACAGCACTATGTGCCCCTGCTGAGACATAGCACTTCTACGCTTTATCAGCAGTGTTCAAGGTTTTTTCTAGCTGTTTAAAGCAAACACAAGTGAACAGGAACAAATCCAATGATCACATAAAATATTTTGCTGAGTTTAGTCACAGAGAAGAGGCCTAAACAACATAACTACTCTGCACCACTCAGTGGTTGATTGTCTGTCGTAATCCTTGCCACAGCTTTAGAGCATTCCATTTTCTTGAATGTGATCATCACCGCTGCCTGCTCTCTGTCTCTACTGTCAGTTTCTGGGATTTTGGCTTTGATCTGCACTCCATGAACCTGGACCCTGACTACTGCCTCGCAGAGCGTAGACCTGTTCTGTCCATCTGTTGCTGACCTGGGTTGTTTGAGTACCATTCAGTGTTGGATTGTAGACCCCTGCCATTTCCATAGTGTGGTGTCTAGAAGAAGATCAGTGTGCGTGCTTTGACTTACCCCTCTGCTGGAGTTTTCTCACTCCTTGATATCATCACTCCTTAGTTATCCCCTCTATGCAGTTAGGTGTCAAAATCCTCAGTAGATGGGCAACTTTTTATCTCAAGCACTAATGTGAGATTTGCAAGATAAGCGCTAATGCAAAGTTGTATTCCCATGAATACATGTTTGCTGTGGTCTTTCAGGCTAAGTTTCTTTTCCTTACCACTCACTTTGCCTGTCACCTTCCTATTTGCTCTGCAAAGCCAGCACAATGAGTCAGGGAGAAGCTACCAATCACCGCACAGCCCAGTCTGCCAAAAACCTGAGATGAAGATCTTTTATTCCTTTACCTGATGGGTTCCTACATGTTTGTAGATTAACTGTGCTAGTTGGAGTCCTGATATAATTTTATAAATGTGTGGGAGCTTTTTGTGTTTTTGTGTTTGCTGTTGTGTGCATATTTTATAGGCTGTTGCCCCTTAGAAATAGTAGTGTTTTTCAAATCAATACAATTTTACAATTTAAAGATGCACCAGATTTTGTTGTCATTCATATGCCAATTTCTGGCTATTGGTTTATCTTGTGTCTTCCAACATAGGAGACTGGAAACTTGCTAATGTCAACTCAGGTTAAAATTTATAGGGTATGAATTCCGCCAAGCAATAAGTTGATGGTATTTTATTTTGGACAGACAGTTAAACAGGACTAGGGAATGGAGAACACATCTTCCTAAAAACAAACAAAAATGTGCCACTGACCATGCTGTATGTCTCTCAAATACATACAAAAAGAAGTGTGTCCGTAGCATCTTTCAGTAACTGAATAATAGATTTAGATTCAAATAATTGACATGAGGTCAGCATACTGCAACTTCTTTACAAACTGAGTGTCTAGATGTTAAAATGTAAAATCTAAGCACCCAGGCTATTTCCTCCATATTCACCCTTATATTTTCCTCTTGTTAATAAAATGGTCTATTTCCCTCTTTCCTTTATTTCTTTCCCTTTCATTTTATTTCTGTGTGTTTGTGTGTGAAGGTCACAGTGGAATAAACCAGCTTGGAGGTGTGTTTGTAAATGGAAGGCCTTTACCTGATTCCACAAGGCAGAAGATAGTGGAGCTTGCTCATAGTGGGGCTCGGCCATGTGACATATCCAGAATACTACAGGTATGCAGAACTGCTGAGAGGATAACATAACTTGTGAACAAAATTAAGTGCCAGTTTTTGTTTTCAGGTCTGGGGTTCAGAATATTATTGGTACCTTACATGCAATTTTTCATAAGTTATTGTTAAAGTAGATCCCTACACCTGCGCTGTTTTATTGGATTTACAATAATGCTCAACGTATTTACCAGTGATTGCATGTAAAAACATTGATGTAAAGTTAAACTAATTTCCAGTGTTTGCCTTGATTAGCTATGACAAGAACCAATAGTTGGCTGTTGCCATGGTTTTCTGTAGAATCAAAATCTGTATTCACAAACACATCAAACTTTCAGAGTGTTATTAATACTTTGATCTGCCTTAAGTTTCAGTAGCATAGGTAAACGCTGCAAAAGGATAAGATCTGATCACCATCTGAATATTTGGAGTGGCTCCAGCTGATACCAGCTTGAACTCCATTCTAAATAATGCAGCTAAAAAATTTTTGACCATTCAAAGACCATTGAACTTCTGTCTGAAAACAGTGGGTTAGTTGATAAATGTGGAAAAAAGAGGCAATGTTGTCAAAGTGAATACTGCAAAATACAGTCACTTTCAATACATTAGAATATTTGTTCAGATGAGGCCTGATAGAAAGACAGAAAAATTACCTTTTGGAAATAATAATCTTTAAGCAGATATTATATAAGTTCAATACACAAAGTCCACATTTCTGTATTAAAAATGTATTTTACTGGTTTGTTGTAATATTCTAATTTTAAATTTCACATATTCACCAAATATCCCAATAAACACACACATAGACTTAACAGGATTTAATGTCTCAACAACACGCTCTTCATTTTTACACTCTAGACCAACATTAAATTTGTACCATGATGTGTCATCATCATACCTGATGAGATAGCAAGCAGAAAAAGGACACAGAAGCTTCCAGGCAGGTGACGTCAGAAGACTGTTGGTCACTGATTGGCTAAGGGGGTGAAGTCACTGGTTTTGTCAAAAGAGTGACTCTCTCACTCTCCTGTATTTCTCTGCCTGGATCCCTTTCAGGTTTTCAGATTTTTTGAGTTGGATAAAAAAACAAAACGTCCCAGACTGAGCAGACTGTTCAACATGACATCCATGTCTCCACTGATGTGTTTGTGTTGTGTACAGATTATGCTATGCTGCTCTTCAGACTGTGAGGCTGCTCGCTGTATGACGACATCACCCACTAGAACCGTTACTCATTTGTCATGTAAAAGGACATCATAGTTTACTCATTAATCTATAAAACTTTTACACAAATAAGATTGCTCTAGTGAATCAAAATGTGTTTTGTAAAAGCACATTTTGCTGTGAATACAGCTGCAATTCTTTTGGTCTCGAAAAGAAGATATTTTTAATTTGACAACATTAAAAATGAACTTTATTGCCTTCATCCAAACTTCCAAAAAGAAAAGTAATGCTGCTCATCACACTGAACATGTCACCACTATGGTGGAACATAGTGGTAGCAACATTGTGCTGTGTGAATCTATCCATCCATCCAGGCTGCAGGAGAGCTTTTGTCTATCTCCATTGTGACAGGCAGGGTACACTCTGGACCAGCCACAGTCCATCACAGGGCAACCCAGAGAAACACAGGAGAAACAACACACTCACACCTAATGTTTAAAGAGACCAAGTAATCTAACAGATATGTTTTTTGGACAGTGGGAAGAAGACAGAGTACCTGGAGAGAACTCACACATTTAAGGGGAGAACATGCAAACTTCATACAGAAAAATCCCAGAAATCCAACCAGCTGTGCCTGTGTTCAAGCCATTGCTTCTCTTTGGGTACATGTATACCAATAAAGTAGTTTCTCACTGTAAGAAAATTGTTGCTCGAGAATGTAATGTGAAACTATTGTCTTACTCAAAGAACTTGTAAATCTGGACTAAACAGTGAAAAGATGGATTTCTACTGTAAAGTAGAACATCTAACTGACAGCTCTGCTCTGACGGTTTTTCTTTCTACTTCATAAAAGTTTGTTTTACAAAGAGGTGAACTGACAAATGCAAATCTCGATTTCCTGCCTTTCCAGGAAATCTCCACTTACTGATTTATGAATGGCAAATGCCACCTTTACATTGTTATGTCTGGGAGATGTCTTTTCACATATCAATCACTTGAGCTTGAAAGTAAATGTCCTTGAACTTCAAAATCTAGAATCAATCTGGAGTTGGAACTAACTCCTGGAACAATCACAAATGAACAACAAAGAGATGAATGTATGATTTTATCCTGAATAGGCACTTTGTCTCAATGACATGTGAGGCAAGCTCATGGATTCCTTTAGCAGCTTTGTGGAAATGTAAAGTGGGATTATCTTTTCTACATAAAGAAGCAGCCTAAAAACTATTCCATGTTGTAGAACAGAGAGGACATCGAGTTGTTTGAGAGGTACAGATTAGCTCTCGAGCTAGCAAACGCTGCTGCGGAGCGGAGGGCAGACCCCGGGTTGGCGTCTTTTTATTCTACGAAGCCTTGTAAGGAGCGAGAAACTACAAGACAAAAGGACGGACATTTCAGCCGCTACAACCAAACAACTGCTGAGCAGGAGCCTTAAGGAAGCGACCGGTAAAAACAAGCGAAATAATGCCTCCAAAAGGATCCAAGACCGACGGGAGACAAGATGAGGACTATGTATCACTCACGCAAGTCAAAGAGTTGCTGAGCCAGCAAAAGGAAATGTATATGGAGTTACTCCAACAACAACAGGATCATTTCAAAGGTTTTGTTAAAATTATTATGGACACTACTAACACCAGAATGGACGTAATGACTCGAGAACTACAGGACATTAAAACCAGCCTGCAATTTACACAGAAAGACGTTGACGATATCAAAGTAGAAAGTGTTAAGCACAAGGACCGAAGTGACACGTTGCAGTCAGACATATTTAAAGTATGTGAGGGTATGATGACTATTACTGATAAAATGGAGTACCTTGAGGGGCAATCAAGAAGAAACAATCTGGTTTTTGATGGAATTACTGAATCACCAAATGAGACTTGGGCTGAGA
>NW_006800391.1:238170-241508 GCF_000485575.1 Poecilia formosa | reverse complement strand
TGCCAGTTTTTGTTTTCAGGTCTGGGGTTCAGAATATTATTGGTACCTTACATGCAATTTTTCATAAGTTATTGTTAAAGTAGATCCCTACACCTGCGCTGTTTTATTGGATTTACAATAATGCTCAACGTATTTACCAGTGATTGCATGTAAAAACATTGATGTAAAGTTAAACTAATTTCCAGTGTTTGCCTTGATTAGCTATGACAAGAACCAATAGTTGGCTGTTGCCATGGTTTTCTGTAGAATCAAAATCTGTATTCACAAACACATCAAACTTTCAGAGTGTTATTAATACTTTGATCTGCCTTAAGTTTCAGTAGCATAGGTAAACGCTGCAAAAGGATAAGATCTGATCACCATCTGAATATTTGGAGTGGCTCCAGCTGATACCAGCTTGAACTCCATTCTAAATAATGCAGCTAAAAAATTTTTGACCATTCAAAGACCATTGAACTTCTGTCTGAAAACAGTGGGTTAGTTGATAAATGTGGAAAAAAGAGGCAATGTTGTCAAAGTGAATACTGCAAAATACAGTCACTTTCAATACATTAGAATATTTGTTCAGATGAGGCCTGATAGAAAGACAGAAAAATTACCTTTTGGAAATAATAATCTTTAAGCAGATATTATATAAGTTCAATACACAAAGTCCACATTTCTGTATTAAAAATGTATTTTACTGGTTTGTTGTAATATTCTAATTTTAAATTTCACATATTCACCAAATATCCCAATAAACACACACATAGACTTAACAGGATTTAATGTCTCAACAACACGCTCTTCATTTTTACACTCTAGACCAACATTAAATTTGTACCATGATGTGTCATCATCATACCTGATGAGATAGCAAGCAGAAAAAGGACACAGAAGCTTCCAGGCAGGTGACGTCAGAAGACTGTTGGTCACTGATTGGCTAAGGGGGTGAAGTCACTGGTTTTGTCAAAAGAGTGACTCTCTCACTCTCCTGTATTTCTCTGCCTGGATCCCTTTCAGGTTTTCAGATTTTTTGAGTTGGATAAAAAAACAAAACGTCCCAGACTGAGCAGACTGTTCAACATGACATCCATGTCTCCACTGATGTGTTTGTGTTGTGTACAGATTATGCTATGCTGCTCTTCAGACTGTGAGGCTGCTCGCTGTATGACGACATCACCCACTAGAACCGTTACTCATTTGTCATGTAAAAGGACATCATAGTTTACTCATTAATCTATAAAACTTTTACACAAATAAGATTGCTCTNATTTCAAAGGTTTTGTTAAAATTATTATGGACACTACTAACACCAGAATGGACGTAATGACTCGAGAACTACAGGACATTAAAACCAGCCTGCAATTTACACAGAAAGACGTTGACGATATCAAAGTAGAAAGTGTTAAGCACAAGGACCGAAGTGACACGGTGCAGTCAGACATATTTAAAGTATGTGAGGGTATGATGACTATTACTGATAAAATGGAGTACCTTGAGGGGCAATCAAGAAGAAACAATCTGGTTTTTGATGGAATTACTGAATCACCAAATGAGACTTGGGCTGAGACTGAGGAGAAAGTGAAAATCATTTTAAATGAAAAGTTAAATTTTCAGCATAAGATCGAGATGGAGAGAGCTCATCGCACTGGTAAACCTAGAGGAGACAGACCCAGGCCCATTGTTATAAAATTTCTACGATACAAGGACAGATCAAATATTCTGCAACGCACTAAGGCTCTTAAAGGATCTAGGATTTTCATTAACGAAGACTTCAAGGATGCGGGAAGGAAAAGGAGGGCGGAATTAATGCCGGACTTAAAAGCAGCACGTCAAAGAGGGGACATTGCTTGCCTACGTTATGATAAGTTGATCACCCATCCACGTACTAGTACCCCTAAATTATCCAATAATATATGACAGACAGCCAGACATAGATGATGGTCACTACTGAAAGAAAAACATGCAACAGATAACGGCCTATGAGGATATAGAGCTAACTGTATTCCAACAAAGAAACTATCATCAGAAAGATATTGAAACTGACATTGATCCTGATAACAATTTCTATAATGATATCAATGATAATTGTCACTATTACAGCGATGATCAGTTTAACAATAGGATTAAAACGGAACAAAAGCTGTCAATAATTCATTTTAATAGTAGAAGTCTTTATGCAAATTTTGACAGCATTAAACAATATATTCTACAATTTTCAGAGACCTTTAATATTATTGCCTTATCAGAAACTTGGCTCAATAGTGATAAGGGTATAGACTTTGAAATCAATGGTTATGAAATGGTTTGTAAGAACAGAGAAAACAAAAATGGAGGGGGGGTAGCTTTATATGTGGACAAGAAGATTAATTATAAATTGACCGAAACAATGTCAATTGTCATGGATAACATATTTGAGTGTGTGACTATAGAAATATTTGTGGAAAAAAGGAAAAATGTCTTAGTGAGTTGCATTTACAGAGCCCCGGGATCAAACATTGAAGTACTCAACAACTGGATAACAATTACTCAAAAACTAATATTTTTTTGTGGGGATTTCAACATTGACCTTCTTAATCCAAATAAACATAGAATGACTGAAGAATTTATTAACACCATGTTGAGTCTAAGTCTGTATCCTAAAATTACTAGACCTAGTCGCATTACATTGCACTGCGCTACCTTAATTGATAATATCTTCACAAATGTGTTGGGAAATAATTTAATTAGTGGAATATTAATGAACGACATAACTGATCACTTAGCAGTGTTCATAGTCTACGATTTTAAGTGCATAACGGATGATCAAAAAATAGAGATGCATTACAGACGGGTTACGTCTGAAGAGACATTATTAGCTCTAGAAGCTGAGTTGTTGGCCTACGATTGGAGACTAATATATGGAATGAATGATGTGAATTTAGCATATGAAGAATTTTTAAAAATATTTAAAACACTATATAACAAGCATTGCCCAATCAAACAATATAAGAGGAAAAGCATTCAAAAAAAGGAACAGTGGATCACTAAAGGAATACAAAAGGCATGCAAAAAGAAAAACAAACTTTATAGAGAATTTTTAAAATATAGAACGTTTGAATTAGAAGATAAATATAAGAAATATAAAAATAAGTTAACTAATATTATAAAAACATGTAAAAAGGACTATTATCATAAATTACTGGATAGGAATAAAACCAACATTAAGGAAACATGGAATATTTTGAATAGAGTTATTAGAACATTTTCTTACGTTAACAACTATCCACACTATTTTATAGATAATGAACGGAATATTACTGATTTGAAAAGTGTCGTCAATAAATTCAATAGATTTTTTGTTAATATAGGACCTC
>NW_006800391.1:230098-235912 GCF_000485575.1 Poecilia formosa | reverse complement strand
CAAATTTCAAATTTCAAATTTCAACATATCTCACCACTCACCAGGGTTGCTTTCTTTACCCAATGCAAAGAGCAACTGTTTGATCAAAGATGTTTTCTTTCTGTTTGTCCAGGTGTCTAATGGCTGTGTGAGTAAGATCCTGGGTCGGTATTATGAGACGGGCTCAATCCGTCCTCGGGCCATAGGAGGGAGTAAACCCAGAGTGGCGACTCCAGAGGTGGTGGGAAAGATCGCTCAGTACAAAAGAGAGTGTCCATCCATTTTTGCCTGGGAGATTAGAGACCGACTACTGGCAGAGGGAGTCTGCACCAATGACAATATACCCAGTGTAAGATCAGTTATGTCAATGAGAGCTTAGTCTGTCAACTGGCCTGATGTTAGAACACTGGTATAGTTCAACACGTTATTTCGAGGCACTTTACAAAAGAAAACACACATACATTTCAGTTAATCCTTATTATTATCAAACAGTGCATCAAGTTCAGTTTATTATTCATACAGGTTAAAAAGTTTTCAGTCTAAGACATTGTTTTTCAACTCTGGTCCTCAGGGGCCGTTGCACTGCTTGTGTTAGGTGTGTCTATGTTTCAGCACTGCTGTTTCAACTGATTGCATAGAATCTTCTGCAGCCATCAAGTGCTGCAGAAGATTGTTAATTACCCGGATATAGAAGTCCAGTGTGTGGCAGAAGGGAAATACCTGAAACACGCCGAGCAGTGGTCCCTGAGGAGCAGATCTGAGAAATGCTGGTCTCAGATCTGTTTTGCTGTTTAACAGTAAAACATTTGTATTACTGTTAAACAGTAATACAACTGTTTAACACAGCGTGATAAAACAAGTTAAATCCAGCAGTTTGGACTGAGTCACTGACTTGCAGCATTCACTCCTCATGGATTGAATGCTGCAATCTACTGCAGGAATGTCTGAAAGAGGAAACAACATCTGCTGTGAGGCTGTAGGGAGTCGGTGCATGTTTTTTTTCTTGGCCTTTGGCAAGAAAGAATCACATTTACTGTTATTCTTTTCATTTAGCGTCTAATCACATACCTGATCAACAAGGCCATCGCTTGACACCCTTGTCCTTTTGTACATCTGTCCCATCATAGCCACACATCTCAGTGTGTGTGTGTTTTCAGGAATTAAATATGATAAACCGACACTAAACAATGAATAATTTTTAAGTGGTTAGAAAATAACTCATTCCATTCCCCTTTTATTCTGATTCTTCTGGATAAAATCAGCTGTCTTCAGAAACCACAGTGCTTTAGAATACAGCTATTCTAACTCCAACTGTATGAAAGCATGAGAGATGAATTGAAATGTTGGCAAAAAATTGTTAAAAATAATTAAAATACAGAGAGATGCATTGTCACAATTTTAGCATCTACATGCAGTTCATCCAGAACTTTCATTAAGAATATGTTTTTTACATATTTGTTCAAAATATCACCATGTTGTGACAGTTTGTAATGTGACAAATAATCTGAAAAGATTGATCTCCTCCACCTCCTCCCTGAGCTGCTACTGCCATCTGAAGAAATGCACCGCTCCTGACCAAAAACAACCAATCAGAGCCAGGAAGAAGGTCTTCCTCAATATCACAACTCATTACTAAATGTACTAATGGCAGAGAAACAACTTACCGTCATATTAAACCTGTTTATCTGCCTTCATCAGTGTCATACTCACTAGCCTCAGCATTCACAACAAGATCTGCTGCTGATAGGAAAACCTGCAGCGGTAGCCAGGGGCGTGGTAAAGTGGTGAAAAGTTATGACGATTCTAGGGGCCCCGACCAGCAGGGGGCCCTCCACAATTTAATTATTTATATTTTGTTCATAGACATAAAATAAAATAAAAAAAAAATCGGGATCCTGTCAAATACAAAATTAATCATATTGTATTTTCAAGGATTGTTTTTAGCAGTAAAATTTTAATGTTACCCCTCCCAGACCAAAAAACACACATGAGCTTTTGGCCTGAACCCCCCTGGAGCTGCATGAAATGGTTCGTTCCCGCTTGGAGCGCTTGACTGTGACGTATGCAGGTGCAGTCAGTAGAAGCTGCAGCTGAATACAGTGATCCCTCGTTTTTCGCGGGGGTTGCGTTCCGAAAATAACCCGAGATAAGTGAAATCCGTGAAGTAGTTACCTTTATTTTTATTTTTTTTTTACAACTATTACACAGCATAATTAAATACTCTACATTGAAACCAAAGAACAAAACCTGTTTTCAGGTCAGCGGATGTGCATCAGTTATGGAGTCACGTCATTAAAGCGTCTCTTCCAACCTGCCCAGCGAGATTCACAGCTGTATCTACGGCAGAGTGATGGATCTCATCAGGTGCGCAACTACATATTACATATTATTCAGGTGGATGCGAAAACATAACCCCCCCTCGCCCTCCCAAAGGAAGGTACGTAAGGGTGAAGAAGCGTAGAAAACACACGGTCGCTCTATCTATATGAGCGACCGTATGTTTACACCCCCCCCCTCCTCCCGCCCCCGAGACGAAGACACGTGAAAGGTAAAACTCGCTACATTTACATGTGCGCGAGGTGAAGGAGCGTAAGGGCGCGGTGAAGTGTATGTGAAGGGATCATCGGGGCGCCGCCCCTTCCAGACGGGGTTTTGACGCGCACTCTGGTGCAGCGCCCCTGTGCGTTGCATGCGCTGCATACTCACTTTTCGCGCCACTGGATCTCGTAAAGCGAGCCTTCGGTCGGGTGTTGCGCTGCCTCTGGCCACAGTTTTTTTTCAGCTGGCATTCAAAGTTTCAGTTTCCATCTCCTGAGTGGCCAATTTGTATTACGTATATTTTAGCCAATCAGGACGCAGAACACAATGCACTGTGAAAAAAACTGCACAAATAAAAAAAAAAAATCCGCGAAGAAGCGAGACCGCGAAAGGTGAACCGCGTTATAGTGAAGGTTCACTGTAGCTACCACGAAACCACTGTGCCAGTTACTCTGCTGCTAAGAAAAGTTATAAAATCAGGTTTTCAAAAACAAAATAGAGAGAAGGAGAGAGAGAAAAAGGCAAGAGAATTAATNGTAAAATTATCAAAATGTCTCTTTGTAAGCCTACAATATTTATTAGTGGATCAGTCAGCATTAGGTCTCAGGTCTGTTGCTGGAAAGTGTCTGAAACGGAACCTGGTACCTAACTGCAGATTATCTGTATTCCTGCACTGCTGGTGCAGTTGGGTGTATTTTTCAGATTTCTGTGGTCATCTTTCATATAGTGTAGCAATGATGTGTTTCAGTAATGTTCAGAGGAGCTCATACGCAAAGTTCTTTCTTCTGAGAAAAGTAAAAGACTGATGGATTCCTGCAGTTCCTGGAGAGTGGAACTGACCTGTGGCTGAAGGGGTTTCTGGCCAGGTTCAGGTGAGTCAGCTTGTAACAACATCCAGCAGACAGTGAAACAAATAGCTGCACGACACATTAGAATGAACAGTTGTTACTGAAAGAAGAGGATGCAGAAACATTTCAGGACAAACTAAAAAATGGCAGAATATGTTGCTTGTTTTTCTCTTAAAGCTAGAAGTAAATTGGTAGCTGCAATATTTCTGCCACTCCTAGATTATGGCGGTGGTTTATATATGAATACTTCGACCAAATGCCTTCAATCACTAAATACTGTTTATCATTGTGCTTTAAGGTTTGTAACTGGTAGCAGAGGTCTCGCACGTCATTGTGAGTTGTATGCAAAAGCTGAATGGCCTCCTTTAAGCGTACGGAGAAACAATCACCTGATGATCCTGATTTATAAAACTCTACTTGGCTTGGGTCCAGCATACTTAAACTCTTTTACATAGATCTGTTAATTCCCATTCTTTACATTCTAACAGCATTTTTCATTTGCATGTTCCATGTTTCCGAACTGAAAAAGGGAAGCAAGCGTTTAGTGTGATGCTCCTTCAGCCTGGAATCAAGATGTCAGAATTGATTTCACTGGATTTATTTTGAGCGATTCTTAAAAACAGGCAATGAGAATCTACTAAACAGTGTCACTGTTTTTAAATAGTTTTCTACTGTTTTACACTTGTGCACAGGGGCGTGGTAAAGGGGGGGAAAAGTGATGACAATTCTAGGGGCCCTGACCAGCAGGGGGCCCTCCACAATTTAATTATTTGTATTTTGTTCATAGAAATAAAATTAAAAAAAATTGGGATCCTGTAAAATACAAAATTAATCATATTGTATTTTCAAAGATTGTTTTCAGCAGTAAAATTTTAATGTTACCCCTCCCAGACCAAAAAACACGCATCCTGAACCCCCTCCCCCCCCTGCATGAAATGGTTCGTTCCTGCTTGGAGCACTTAACAGTGATGCTGTTTGCAGCTGCAGTCAGTAGAAGCTGCAGCTGAATACAGCGGCGACTGTGGCAGTTACTATGCTGCTAAGAAAAGTTATAAAATCGGGTTTTCAAAAGCAAAAAAGAGGGAGAGAGAGAAAAAGGCAAGAGTGTCAATTTATAACCCAGTTTTTCTCCGAGAGGTGGGTAGACTGTGTGACATTATCAACCATTTAGTATAATTAGCTTAGCTACAGACTACTGTTTACCTCCATTTCACTAGCATTTAATGAATTAAGGAAAAAAATTACCAACATATTCATGTATTTAACTTGTTCCCTGTACCTTTTACCACTTAACAGGTGAGTCAGTCAGCAGCAGTTATTACCCACGTCCCTCCTGACCCGTCCTCTCCTGAGTGAAATTAAAACTGCAACTTGTTTATAAATATTTTTTCACATTTTTTAAAACTGTCATTATGTTGTGACAGTATGGTATGAGAGGTAATCTGTGAAAAATCTATGTCCTCTGCTTTCTCCCAGGGTTCTCTAGAAACAACCAGTGAGTGGCAGGAGAGTTTTAGTGCTGTCAATCACAATCTCATGTGGTGCTGCTCATCCTTCCTTCCCCATGATTTGTGCTGTGCTGCAGCTAGCATAGCACAGAGCTGCGCAGATTCAAACTGTGAATGCTCAGTTTAGTTAGCATAGCTACCAATGACGGCAGATAAACAGTTTCTTGTAATAAGTTGTTTCTCCACCATTACCACATTTAGCAGTGACTGAATGAGGCTAATTGACAGCGCTAAGAGCGTCCTACTAGTTCTGATTGGTTGTTTTGGTCAGAACGTTGCATTACTTTAACCAGTAATTCAGGAAGGAGGTGGAGGAGATTGATGGTTTTCACAGATTATCTGTCTCATAACAAACTGCTACATCGTGACAGCTTTAACAAATATGGAGAAAACATATTTTTATTAGTTATGTACTGCAGATTGAATAAAATGCAACTACATAGAATTTTTGAGAAGTCTGGATTGCTTTATGTATATTTTGCATGTTGCTTTTGACTGTTGCTCATGGGGAGACACAATAGAAAAAAATGTAAGCAACCTACTTGCATACTGGATGTGGACTGTTGGATGTAAAATTCATGAGCAGTAAATATTGTGCTAATTATCAGTATTGAACCACAGAAAGCAAGGCAGATGCAGGCCTTTAAATTGTGACGCTTTTTATGGGTCAAATAGACTCAAAAAATTGTAACAGCAGCTGCGCAGGGGGGCCCAAACAAATTTTTTGTCAGGGGGCCCAATATTTCTGGCAGCACCCCTGCTTGTGCATATGTATTAATTAATTTTATTTTGTGACCATGTTGCTGTGTATTGCAGACTTCTGCCCAGGTATCTCTTGAAAATGAGATCTAGATCTCAACGGGGTTTACATGGTTAAATAAAGGAAATGAAAAAATGTTTACTGATGTCCATGAGCACAAGAGCATAAAACAAGATTGCAG
>NW_006800391.1:222026-230046 GCF_000485575.1 Poecilia formosa | reverse complement strand
ATAGCAGTACAATTTGCACAATGCCTTTTTTTTTTTTTTTTTTTGGAAAAAGTTATTAAAAACAAGTTTTTGTCTAAATTAAGGTGAATTCATGGTTCCTTTTTCCACATAATGTAACTGGTAGTGTTTATGATAAAAAATAATAATTATGTGATCGGTATCGGTGATCGGCCCTCATGGGTGATCGGTATTGGTATCGGCAGGAAAAATCCTGATCGGCACATCTCTAGTTAGCATAGCTACCAATGATGGAAGATAAACGGTTTCTTGTAATAAGTTGTTTCTCCCCCATTAGCACATTTAGCAGTGAGTGAATGAGGCTAATTGACAACGCTAAGAGCGTCCTACTAGTTCTGATTGGTTGTTTTGGTCAGAACGGTGCATTACTTTAACCAGTAATAGTAATTCAGGAAGGAGGTGGAGGAGATTGATTGTTTTCTCAGATTATCTGTCTCATAACAAACTGCTACAACATCATGACAGCTTTAACAAATATGGAGAAAACATATTTTTATTATGTACTGCAGATGAATAAAATGCAACTACATAGCATTTTTGAGAAGTCTGGATTGCTTTATGTATATTTTGCATGTTGCTTTTGACTGTTGCTCATGGGGAGACATTTCACTAATCTAAAACTAATAGAAAAAGATTTAAGCAACATACTTGCATACTGGATGTGTGGACTGTTGGATGTAAAATTCATGAGCAGTAAATATTGTGCTAATTATCAGTATTGAACCACAGAAAGCAAGGCGGTTGCAAGCCTTTAAAATTGACGCTTTTTATGGGTCAAATAGACTCAAAAAATTGTAACGGCAGCTGCGCAGGGGGTCCAAACAAATTTTTGGTCAGGGGGCCCAATATTTCTGGCAGCATCCCTGCTTGTGCATATGTATTAATTAATTTTATTTTGTGACCAGGTTGCTGTGTATTGCAGACTTCTGCCCAGGTCTCTCTTGAAAATGAGATCTAGATCTCAACGGGTTTACATGGTTAAATAAAGGAAATAAAAAAATGTTTACTGCTGTCCATGAGCACAAGAGCATAAAACAAGATTGCAGTATTTGTCTTAAAACCTAAAGATTTTGGGATTTTCTGTTCAGGAGATTCAAGCTGATTGCACAAACATCTACGTGTCTTCTAAAGCAAATAACGTTAAAGGAAAAGATTTCCCCTCACTGTGTCCAGAGGGCAGCTGGTGTCACTGAGGTCCAAATGTGACAGGGAGTTTGTTCCAGACAAGAACTTGAAGAGAAACTGCAAAAAAACAAAACACAATAAAACTATTCAGTATGCATTTACTTATCTGCAGTTGCAAAATATTTACATAGAAAGAACCATAAACATTTTCTCTCAAAAAACAATTTTTTTCTCTTGGGCTACATGCCCAAAATATGAGAAGGAACACTTTTTGGTGCTATTGTTTAAAATGTTCTGTATAATCAAAACTGACACAGAAAAATCCTGGAAAGGGACAAAGTTTAAAAGTATATTCAAGCATATTGTTTTGTAATGAAACAGTCAACACTCAGGTAAGATTGTTTGGCATGGCAGGCAGACAAAGAGCAGAGGTTACCGTGGCATCCTCAGTCACCAGACTTCCTGGGTTGCAAGACAGGTTAAGATGAGTCAGAGAGGTAGAAAACTGCTGACAGGAGGACATCACCTGACCCAGACAGCCAAGACCTACAAATACAGGAAATACTGCAGTGTCGGCAAGCTTATTATTTAAAAGCATCACAAGTTAAACGGTATTAATCATTTCAGGTCATGGATCCCTCATATAGCTCTTGATCAATTTAAACACTGTTTTTCAAAGACATCAAGAGGCAATGTTTTGTCTCTTCTAGGTGCATGTCCCATAAAATACATGGTTGGTTCTGATCTCCTGCTCTCTGTTCACTGAGTGTAATATATAAATTTTTGTACCTTTGGCGCTCATTGATACACGACTCAGGGAGAGGAACCTCAGGCCCTCATTTAGATGCTTTATCTCATGACTGAGGGCGATTACACCTATATAGAAAATGATCAATTTGAACATATTCAAATGCAGAACTAATGCAAAAGAAAAACAAAGAAACATTGACTGTAAATATAAAGTAAAATAATATCTGACGGGCAAAATATTACATTTTGTGTATTTAGGTCACACCAACAATTCTATTTTATATCTTGGATGAATAAATGAAATGATAAAGGACCACCTTTATCTTCAATGGAGTTGCCTGACAGATTGATGGCTTTCAGGGCAGAAGATGTGTGCTCTTGGAGGGCAGCAGCCATTTTCACAGCAAAGTCTCTGCAGCAGAATAAATGTCACTTGTCAATATATCACTTCTTGTGTTCTGTCAATACCAGCAGCAGTACTTTTACTTTCCACCTTTAAAGTATAATGTAGAAAGTAAAAACAGCATGTGGCCCATCATTAATTGAGACACATCTTAAGCTGAAAAACAGCAGATGAAGTATTGAATAAAGTTCATAATTTATCTTGTAAAGCAAGATCCAGAAACAATTTCTGGAACCTGAAGTGAACCATATTGGTTGCTGGTGCTTTTGGTTCATTAAATACTTCATCTGTATGTTTGTCTGGGTGATGTCATATTGAACTATTCCCTGTTCTGTTATTGTATCAAACAGTATATCTGTTTTGCAACCTGTCAAGGGACTGCTGGTCTTAATAAATTGATTATTCAGAGGCCGCAAGCTGTGCAAAATGCTGCTGCACTACAGAACTACAGGCTATGATCATGTCATGTCAGTGTTGGCCTAATGCACCAGTTTAAGGCACCAACTAATGCAGCCGTTTTCTATTTCATCTTCAACATTTGCTGAAAGACAACAGATTCATGTTTCCTTCAGAGCACCCATTTATACAAAAAACTCACACTTTCAATCCACAGTCCTCCAGCAAGAGTTCCTCCAGACTTGAAGATTTGGACATCAGGAAAGTGAGCTGCTGCTGGATGTCAGCTGACTGGGGGAAAGAAGGATTCATTGTCAAGTTCCAACAAAGTATTTTAGAAGACAATGATTGTTTTCTCATGCTTAGTGCCATAAATGTAGTTTCCCCCCCTTCTGTTTACCCTGTGGAATAGACATGAGTTTGAAACAATCCATTAATACAAACCTTTTGCCAATGTAGAAAATTATTTCCTTGATAGTTGCATCTTAGGACAATACTCCTGATCTAACTATTATATTGCTATTTTGATCATAATAATCAAAATAAGACTTTTGAAAAAATATCAATGCATCAGTAAAGTTTGCCTCCCATTTCCTGTAGTTAGTATCAGGTGTAAAACCACTGAGAGCAACTGACTTGGTTATCCTGGGAAACAAATGCATGTACATGAATGTGCACTACAGTAAGTAACAAGAGTTTATCTCTGAAGGATTTTGTATTTATATTTAAGTGCATCTGATGACCAATCATGTTCCTTCTAGATAACAATTAAAAAAAACTTTAACCAAAAGACAATCTAAAGCTATTATTTGTTTTCAGAAAACTTAGCATGACGTGAGATGTTTCTAAATAACAGTGTTCAGACATCAAAACCAAAGACTTGATCTTTGTATCATATTTCAGTGCTGACCCAGTACCCCCTGAGCTTAGAGCCTAAAGTTGCTTATTGGATGTAAAGACTTTCTCCTAAATATGTTGGGGATCACAGGAATGTGCACGAAGACCTATGCAATTTATTTGTTGAACTCATGAGAATGCTCCTAAATTCAGCACAAATCAGCTGATTAGGCTGCCAACGACTCAAAGGTGATGAAAGGTGAAACACCACTCCACTAGATTTCTTGTACATGCTCGTCTTTTAAAATGGAGATAAAAAGAGACAAATGACAGACGGTACCAGTTTGAATTCTTTGCAGAAGATCTTAGTAAACCATTGGTTGAAAGACAAAGCTGCTACTGCCAATGCCAAGTCTCTGTGGAAAGAAGAAACAGTGAAATTTAACAAAGATACAGTAAAACTGGCCTTGAAAAAGTTGCCCACTTTCTTACTTGCTTTCTAAATGGCTAAAGTCCAGCAGGTTGAACCTTCTCCAGTTATGTATGTAGTAGATATTGTCCACGTCCTGCACAGACAACTGGGCTTCATTTAGATGTTAAGCTCGGCTTTGTTTAGGACAAAATCAGCTGTCTGTAGACAGACTTACTTCACTAAGTTACATCACTTACCCACTGAATTTCTTCTCTGAATGGCATTTCATTCCAATCACAAAGAGCAGCATAGGTATCAGAGAATCCTCCTGAAAAACATTAAAACACACTATCCATAACTGGTGCTCATATACCAAAGATCTTATACTGTATGTAACGTACTATTTATAAATGAAACCAAACCAATCACCTTGAAAAATGTTCACATCACAAAATATGGAGAAATGATAAGGAACAAGGAATACAACAATCCTCAGTGTTGTCGGAGTGAAACAAGTCCAATGTCTTTTGAACCGGTCACATAATGGAATAATGACAGAAACCTACCACAGGGGCCTGGTTGGCTGTTCAGCTGCTCCTCTATGACAGCAGTCAGAGTGAGCAGCCTTTCCTGGAGGTCCTGGGGAACTGTCTTCAACAGCTTTCTGAAGTTGACAGAATCAGAAATAAGCCACAAAGAAGCGATGTATCAAGAACAAGTAGGCTGCAGATTCTCAGTGTAGTGACTCTGAGGTTACATCAAGGACAAACTAAATGACATAAGGCAGGTGATGTTTTTGCATATATGCTAATGCTAAGCACAACCTGAACCTGATATAAGATTGCTTTGATGAGTGGTCAAAGAATTCATACATATTATGAAGCTTCATTAGCTTGAGAAGTTTACCTTGAAGCAAAAAGCCATTTTCATTGTAGTTTTTGGCCTGGCTCTAAATAATCAACAAGCATCATTTTTAAGTAGTCATAACGTCAGCAGGTTTATAGTTTTACTTTGTTTGAGCTCTTCATTTAATCCATTCCATAAATCTACCTCACACTCTGATATACAAAACTTTTTGGTTGTTCAAATACATGTTTTTTTTATGTTTAAGATTACACATACATCACTTGCTATGCTTAAATACATTAAGCATTTAAGTTTATCCAACTTTGAGTTAAAAAATTGTGCTTAGAAATGATGATATGGTCAAAACACTCACTTGCCTGATAATTGTGCTCACAGTGTATTAGTCTGGTTATCAGCATGTTCTACTTTTATGATACACATGTTGTAGAAGTGGACTCACCCTGGAGAAGAATCTGGGAAGATCCTCTTTAGTGACGCGGTCATGTGGCTGATCATGGCAACAAGATCTTCATCATGCAAGACACTGAAAGACAAGCTCTGCCTGTCCGTCTCCAACTCAATCTGTAAACCATGTATGTCATGAGTGATGAATGTCTGTACAAGTTAACAATGAATTATTACATCTTTAACACTCTTGCAATGAGGATCTTGCTCAGGTCAGTTAGGAAGCACAGATCATTATTATTAATCCCTGTCTTCTGCTTTTGTATTAATTAAATGAACAGGTGCACAGCAGCTTTAAAACCATCAAATAAGATAGGCTACATGCACTGAGTATTATTTTATTATTAATATTACTATGATTGATGTCATTTTTGTTGCTGTTGTAATTATTGTTGTTTATGCCTCTACTATCGAAAAACTTTAAAAAACACATCACTGAATTATTAGATTCCCAGGGATCAAAAAAGCCAAGTGAATAGAAATAATTTGTACAGGTGTACAAGAAAAATGCAACTAGCATTCAACTTGAATTATGTTAACAGTGTATTCTTGGCATAGGTATTGTGCATTTTATTTTACATTTCCATTTATTGAAAAAAAACAAAACAAAAAAACAACATTTAAATCTAAGAAAAAATTATAAAGGAACTGAAATATAAGAAAGTTAAAACTGAAAAGGCTGGTGTACCTGAGTGAGACTGTGAATGTTGATGGAAGAAATCTCCAGGTAGCTAAACGTGCTCTCCACCTGGGCACAACAACAGTTCAATCATTGGCACTGCAAACTGTAATGAGAAAACTGAGCTGCACATGAATTGGACCAGTGTTTAAAGTGTCTTTAGATAAGAATTTGGGGTCATATTATTAAAAATCAAACTCAAACTGAAAGGAAAATTTGTAATATTTTGAAAAACTGCAGTTTATAGATAAAATTATATGTATAAAGAAAATGGGCTGAATTGATATAGCTGTTGATTAGTCATGCTGACCACTCAAAGCACTTTCACTCAGTCACACTTATTCATAAACTAACTCACAAATCAACAGCCAACAGAAGATAAAGAGCCTGGTCCAGGATTGTGTCAACATATAATAATAATAATAATAATAATAATAATAATAATTATTTATAAAGTAAATTTAAATCTCAAAAGAAAAGAAAGACAGAAGCAAAGCTGCAAATTTTGCACCATCAGCCCTTCTGACCAACAAGGTGTGTGAAGTGAAGTGTCTTGCCCAGGAACACAAATGACGAGGTCAGGTGGACCAGGAATCGAACCAGAAGGCCACCGACTGCAGGGCAAACCGTCACCACCATCACCCATATGGAACAAGGAAGCTGGATTTGAGGCTACAAATCTGACATTGTTACACAATTGAACCACATTCACTCTGCAGCTTTTTAGCTTTCACCCAATCCAATCATGTTGGATAACATTACGTTTGTAAACTAGTAACTACATACCCTAAGATGCAAAGAATAAGTCATCACACTAAAAATCAAGTCAAGGAAGATAATACATTCCTTCTTCATTTCTCTTTCTTAGTCTACATTGTTGAAACAGATTTTTGTGAGCTTTGCTTCACCTTGAGTGGCTGCTTGTTCGTGACCACATAGCCTCTCCACAGACTCAGCACCTGAGACAGAAACATGAAAAACAGATTTGATGAAGTCTAACTAAGTCTAGATTAAACACAAAGGAATGAGCTAGATTCTAGAATCACATAGTGGCTTAAGCCTGGCCTGATTTCTGACAGGACCTGAACTCAACTGGACAAGATCAAGCTGTTGAGAAGTGTCAGTGCTGTCCTGGGTGCCAGCACAGAATGAATACTTCTCTAAGTGCCAATTTAAAATGGCAGAAACATATGAAAAATGAGCTGCACTAATTAGTTCACCTTATGTAAAAAAATTTACAAACTCAAAAACATTAAGCAAAGTTAGCTTAAGATTAAGAAAGAAAACTTCATTTATTTTAGGAAACAGTATTAAATCCAGTAACACACCAAAAAAAAAATAAGTTAATGTAACTTATTTGTCATGCATTTACTTAATTTTTTTAGTGTATGTAGACTGCTTGATAAAAATTTAACCCCACTTGAAATTACTAAATACTTACAACATACTACTTATACTTAATAATTTTTCAAGTTCACATAAATTAAACAAACACATTTTGTTTAAGAGCGAGAAGACCATCCTCTCGCTCTTCCTCCCACTTCAATTTTTCTACTAAAATTATTAAATTAAATTAAATGTTTTATTTCATGTTTTGTTGGCTCTTTATCTGTAAGAGGTCAGACAGAAAAGTGGGTAAAGAAACAGAGAGAAGACGTGGCAAAAATCATCAGGCCAGGACTCGAACCTGTGACAGCCGGTTGTGCTTTACCCCTCTTTCCCACCTCACAGAATTACTAATTACACCAAATATATGAAATACATAATGCATACAAAAAACATTCTGTCTGATAGAACATTGCAAGCGTCTCTTTTGTGTCAGATTTACAGGATTACCAGAAACACAAAACAAAGGTTCCAGCTTGGGATTTTGCATGAAAAATATCCAATTAATTACCTTATGGCCCCACTAAAAAGTCAAAAATAACATTAAGTTAGTTGACTTTGGTGATATCCCTAATCGTAGGTTGACAAACAGTGGCAGTCCTGTCTTTGACAAGCACAGACTGTTATTGATGGCAACTAAAGTTAGCATAGTGCTGAGATTCCCAAACTGTGATGCGCGCAGGGGTCCCCGGGAAGCCGTCTG
>NW_006800391.1:204416-221963 GCF_000485575.1 Poecilia formosa | reverse complement strand
GGGGGGGCCCAGGAGAAAAAGTTTGGAAACCACTGGCCTAGCTTAAGATAAAATGATATATGGAGGCTTGTTCTGATGCTCTGCTGTGTGAATGCACTCCTGTTTATGGAAACGCCGAGATTAGTCTCTTTTCATGAGTCACGTAACAGGTTAGATAAACTATTGGCTCCAGAAAAGATAAAAACTAAAGTAAAGCATTTGTACTTGGATGCAGCATTGAGTCACAGTACTCTCCAACACAGAAAAAAAAGCACAATTATAGAAAACTTACTGTTTCTAAATTAATCCAGTTTAAGCAGAGTGAGCTGGAGAAACCTTCCAACCACAAATTCCAAATAACTCACTAAAAGTGAGTGTTGATAGCAATTTGATGAGGACTTGATTTAAGTCAACTTACTATTTTTAATTAAATACAAAGTTTACATTTACAGTGTGTGGCTCTGTGGTTTAGATCATTCCAGCCAGATGGGTCAGACCGGACAAAATGGGGCATTTAGCAGAAAAGACACTGGGCTGGATGAATATATTTTCTGTAGAACACTATGTACTTGATAATGTAAATAAACATTTGCAATTCCAAATGAAAACAGAATCCCATTTATAGATTCTAAAGGAATCATCAATGAATTCAATCTGACTCAAAATCGTATTTTACAGTATTTTGAGATAAAATAAAGGTAAATGCCTGAAACAGGTATCTGCAAGAACTGATGTGTTCTGAAGCTCTTTACCTTTTTACCTCCAGACATTCACACACATATTCATGGAATGATGAGCACACAGGCATTTTTTGTTAGTATAGAACTAAAGATTAGAAATAAAGGTGAAATAATTTAGAAAACTTTGTAAAAATAAATAATATTTTATGTTCCTATTGCACATTTTTATGTGGAACATTAAGAAAACTTAAGCTAGAAGGAAAAAGCAGGAAAGTGTCAACCTCTGCTTCCCATCCATTTTCAACTACTCCAACAAAGTACACACATCTCTGCATTAAGGCCCCTGATCTATCTGGTGAGTCATTCTCTCCATGCTGGCCATGTTTCTGTTTATGTTCTAATTATTGTCACAAAATGTGGAATAATAAGACATCTGCTCAAAAACCAACTCATGACCCAGATATCTGACCACACTTCAAGCTGGTCTCCAATGTCCCACTCATATCTGGAACTCTGGGAAAAGCAGCCAGCCTTTAGGGCTGCCTCCAACAGAAGGAGGTTTTTGAAAACTGCAGTTAGGTTTCCGTTTTGCCGTCATTATAGAGACAGAACAGGTGAGACACTGACAGCTTCCTGTGTGTCCCCCTCCTGGTTAATGCATCTGCTGCGTCTGGTACAGTCAATCATGCTCTTCTCGTCAAAGTCTTCACCACAGTCTTACTCGTCTAACTCATCAGCTGCTAAAGTCTTTTAATTTACTGGGAGCATGTTGGTGCTGTGCATATTAGTCCTGGGCTTGACATAAAAGTTTTCTATAGTTTATTTTTTAACATGTTTGAGGGATCTTTAACAATTTACAAACAGGTTGGTATTTCATATAGTTGAGCTCCGGCTTCCTCTCCTCCCTGCTAGTGGGCCCTGTTATGAGTTACTACATTGATATGGATTATAAAATATATAACAAACCATGGAGAAACTCTTCATCCCTTCATTATATTCTTATGTTTCTGTTCTTCATGCACAGCTCCACTGCAGTTCCCTTTATTTCTAATTTGTTTCCTTAATGTTTTATTAAAAACACCAACAACATGTTCTTGATAAAAATTTTTGTTGCCTAGAAATTTATTCACTACTTGACCTCATATCTTTGAAAAACAAAAAGGTTTATGATTCAACATGCAACTGGGCAAATATGGCCACTATGGCACAGTTTCTAAACAGGATTCTCTTATTTCCTCAAAAACATTCTGATGAGCCCCAAGATGTTTGAGAAAATATTCTGTGGATTGACGGAACTAAGGAGGAACTTTGTTGTTTGTTGGAAGTTGCTTGGTCAGCTACAACTGCTGTAAAACTGACATCATTTCAGGAAAAGAACTTTATGTAGACATTAAACATTGTGTGTGATGGCTTGATACTGATTTCCTCCTTTGTAACGTAGAATATTTAGCCGTAACTTCTGGACTCCTTACACCTGCATGAGAAAATCCAGACAGATAATCTGGATTCTCCATCTGGATTTTCAGTTGGGCTTCAGTTTGTGACCTGAAGCCCAAGGAAACTGAGATTATTTGACAGGACAATGTTTCAAAGTATTCCAGCTTTATTTAACAAGTTGAAAAATTTAAGTGTAGCAAGCTACTGTGTGTTTAGTGTGTGAGAATACATAACATGGGGAGAAATATGCCATTGGCTCATATTGCTAATAGCACCATAACCATTAGCAAATCACTTCAGTTTTCTGATTTTTAGCTACGCTAAGCAAATATTTATTAATGTGTGTTTGATCATTTATTTTGAACCCTTTTCTAACAGTATGTGTAAAACCAAGATGCTGTCTGTGCATGCATATACTGAATAGTGAGGCTAATTGATCATTAACTTAGTTCATTTTCCAACATCAGTTAAGCAGCAAAGCAATGTTTTCTGGTGAGTTTAGATTTGCCCGATGTCTCTGTCAACTACCAATGTAGTCGTGTCTATATTGTTAAAGCTATAACTATGATGTAAGTTTTTCCATTGTGATTTAAAGGTGTATCTTCACAGGTTTCTCCTACAACATTAATTTCCGAAGGTTCAACAGTGAGTGTGACATCTGCGGTTTTATTTTTGACATGAGGAGAAGGAAGTCTAGACCTCCTTACTTAGACTGCTACCCCTGTGACCTCCGACCCTGGATAAGAGGAGGAAGACAGATGGATGGATGGATGGATGGATGGATGGATGGATGGATGGATGGATGGATGGATGGATGGATGGATGGATGGATGGATGGATGGATGCTTTCAGTTGTCAGTGTTTTTAATGAGGTAACTTAAGTAAAAGTTTTAATTTATCAGACTGTGTAATCTGTTTGGAGTGTCGGTTGTTTTCTGTGATAATGAAAACCACAGTCTTCTCAACCCTCCTTCTCCTCCTCCTCCTCTTTCTCCTCCTTCTCTTTCTCCTCCTCCTCCTCCTCCTCATCATAATCATCATCATCACTCTCATCTCCACTCATCTTCTGTCCAGAGGAGACAGTGTTTGGTTGGGACTAGCATCCTTTGGTTTTTAAAGTAATTTGCCTGAAGTTGTAGTTTTTTAACAATAACAACTAAGTTTCCAGTTTATCAATTAGATTTCATGCTTTAAATCTAATGGTTTCATACTTACATACCTTTTCAATACACACTTTCTTTTGTTTTTAATCTGAAGTAAATGATGTTTATGAAAAGTACCACAGATGAACTCATGGTACCAAACCTTGGCTGTATGCCAAGGTTTGTTACCATGAATGACTTTTTTATTTATTTATTTTTTAACAAATATTCAAATATTTTCTCAACAATCTCAGCAACATTCTCTGTCTTCGCTATAATGCGTTCATAATAAATAAAAGCCCTTTTACACTCAGTATGAAGTTTATATGCCACTTACCACAAACTTGCTCCCTGATCTCCCACATGACTGGTTTGACTGGTGCAGAAGAACTGGTGTCACCAGGCAGGCTCTATGAGGCTTCAGCAGCTCAGAGACCTGATCTGCAAACACATACAATATGCCATGATAGAGACAGGCTGGCAGATTCCTTTCTAAGCAGAGGTAAGATAAATGTGTGGATCCTGCAGTCATGGGCTCTGTTTCAGTCTCAGAGCAGACACAGTTAACACTAACTGTTCTCTGCCCACTCAGTCAACCCACATCTTCCTTCTACCATTTACACACTTCATTATGGGAGTTGGCGAATGTTGAACAAATAACTTTAAAAGATAATTCATCCTACTCTTCTTTTAACAGGATTCAAACAAAATCTCAAGTACTGTAAGAGAAGTCTATGCTTAGAAATGTTACTGTAAAAGTCAGCTGTGAAAGTTTTTGGAAAGCAACTTCACAGAAAAACTTGTTAAACAACAAACTGTATAAGATTTTATTGAAACCTCGGCTGGGTTTAGTATTGGGGATGTTACAGACTGGAGCAAAATGAATCCTATTAAAGTTATCCCAATCATCTTATCTTTTGACTGGAGAAACAAGAGAAGAAGAAGTCTTGTAGGTGTCATGGGAACAGCCTTAGGCTGCTTTACATCTCTGGAATATCAGAAATGATGCTGACAAAGCAGTTGTTATGTCCTGGGTTATTTTGAGTTGCTGTTAAGGTTTGATTATTCTGTAACATTTTATTTGAAGGGGTGTGCATAAGACTGACATGACACTGTCATAAACATAAAGGAGTCTTTATGATTGTTTATGACAGTTGTCATTAAGTGTCATTTGGTAAATAATGACAATTTCAATGCAAAGTTGCTCTAAAAGTTGCATTGAAAGTCCATTAAAAGTGCCAACTTTGCATGATTTTGTAAATTATGATAATTTACTTCTTGTCTCTATTATTAGTAACTATTATTGTGCAGCATTATTACACACTAACTGAAAAACACACATTTTCTCAACTCACTATTTTATTTAGATTTGTTTAAGGGATAATTATAAACAAACTGCTAGAAAAAAACTATTTCCAATAAACATTTCTGAAATTTAATTGAAAAAAAATGATAAAATCAGTAACCAGTAGAGCTACCCTTCTTTTCATTAACAATTATTAGCCTTTCATTAATGGAGTTTATTAGTTTCTTGATGTGTTGATGATCACCTTTCTGTGCAGCAGCATCCACAGCCTCCCAGACACTGGTCAGAGAGCTGGATGGCTGAACCGCATAAGCTGGGTTCAGATCAGGTGAGTTGGAGGGCCATGCCATAGGTTTTTCATCTTTAATGCCTTTACTACACAGAGGGGTATTTGGATGCAAGTGATGGAGCATAAAATAATTTTTGAAAGATGCAGACATCTTCCTGTCTTCTAAAGTCCAGAAGGAGTTCAGTGGATTATAAATCCATCTTCAACCTTAAAAGGTCCAACCAGCTTATCATTCGTAACACCAGCCCTACTAGTATACTAGTATACTCACCTCCACCTTGCTGGCATCAGACTCAAGGTGGAGCTCTGTGCCTCTAACTGATCCACCACAGGACCATCCACCTGGTCCACCCAGAGTCACTCAGTTCATCAGTCCAGAAAACCTCTGAAGGATCTGTCAGCAGGTGTCTCTTGGCTCAGTCCAGTGGGTCTCTGGTCTCATCCTTCCTAACCTAGGCCATGCCTCTCAGCTCTTTCATTACACATACATACATCACCTTCTATAATTAAATCCATTAAGCATTGAAGTGTAACCAGCTTGGAGCTAGAAAATCTGCCCAAAAATGATCAAAATCAAAATACTCACTGGTTTAATAATTGTGCTCATGTTGTACTGCACTGACTCTTGACCAAATGCAGTTTACCTCGAGGCCCAGAGAAACAGGAAGACACATTACTGAACCTGATTCCTAAACAACAGGAGAACAGCCCTTATTTGACTTTCTCTGGTTTCAACACAATTCAGCCAAATGACTTGATCAAATAATAATTGAAAATAAATGAATGAATTAAAAATAACTTAAAAAAAAAAAAAGAAGAACATTTGAAACTAAATTCCAACTTTACAGGACAGATTTTCCGTGTTCCCTTCAAATGGCTCACCACAAGGCTCCGACCCTTGTTCTCCATTTTAGGTGTGTTTCCTCTGCAGGACCTTTTTCAGGAACCAGGCAAGTTTTCTGGGCTTGTTATGTCCAATGTGTGTTTCTGCTGCAGGAACTTCGGTCAAGCCAGACAAAAACAGATAGATTTTTGCTCCCAAAACGGTTCTAGTATTGTTGTGATCTGCTCTGAGAATAGCTCAACCCATGGAGAAACAACTCTACATGAATTGTTTCTCATGGGGATCAGAGCTATGCTCACCAGTTATTACATTTACAGATGTTCAAAGCAAAGCTCTAAGTTTAGGAAGCAGGAGAACAAGTGTTGTCCACACAAAGCTGAAGTAGAACTTCACAGTTATCAACCTGTCATATCAAAACAAAGAGCAAACATGCTAACATTAGTGTGTGTGCTACAGGTTCACAATGAAGCCTGAATAAATTCATTATGAACCAGAGTAAGGCAAGAAATATAAGTCAAATCACATCCTGCAGATACAAGCTCTCATATGTTTATGCCCCCATCTTGTAATGTCAGAATTTGTGATGTATGAAAATTTAGGTCATGCTATAAAATTACTTTTATATTTCATAAATATTATTTAACATTTTCCATATATAATCCAAAATTTATTCTGAAAAATTGAAAAAACTGTTAGAATGGAAAAATTGCAGAATGTGTTTTCAGGTGTTTCATATTTTGATGTTTCATCTTACCCAACAAATAAGATCCTTCCTCACAACAAGTTTCAAAAAAGATACCTCAGCATTTCTTCCCTGTTTGTATCCATCTGTCTGTGAGTCTTGGTGAAATAATAATTACAATCAAAATACCTGTTTGGTCTCAGTAGTCCTGACATTTTTCCACCAGCTATGCTGAGTCCTGTTTTTTCAGGCAGTTGCTGTCAGTGTTGAGGTGAAATTAAAGCTGGAGGCACATCGCAGCAACCGTCCTTTAGTAAAACACTAAAGGCTGACTCAACTCTGAAGTTCAACTGATGCATCACATATGCGTGTAATGAGTGGTACATCATGTATGCATATTTTCCAGATAAGCAGAACCTGTCCTACTTCACAAACTTTGTTTTACTCACATGAAGCCTTTTTGTGCGTGTAGTTGAAATAACCTTAGACATGATTACAAAGACGTACACTGCAAAGCCAGAGATCATCGTCTGTTTAACATTTACTTTGTCCCCAGTAATGTCAATTTTGAGGAGTAAAAGCATGCATGATTGTACAGAGAGAACAAAAAAAGTATTTTCCATCCAGTTTGTGTCCTACTGTAGAACAACAATGAATAGTGCTAGATGTTACCTCGCAAAGTCTGAGAGATGGAGTCCATGCTGTCAAGCTCTGAGATGTGATGAATTCAAGCAGAAATGTCCAAGCTTCTCTCTTGAGCCACATAAGGAGTCCAGAATGCAGAACAACTGAGTGTTGATCTGAGCTTAGCATCCGCCCAGATGAGAATCAGATCAGAGTACAAGAACGATCCAGTCCTGGACTGGAGGATCGCGGATCTGCTCTCTGCCTGAGACGGCCATCTGAAGAAGAGCTGCTTTCTGTTTCTCACCCTGCATCACGACAAACATACTTCACATTTTGCTCAGCATGCAGGCACTTTTTGCACATGAACTTAGACACACATCCTGTTCCATTTAGCAAGCAGTAAACCACAGTCAGGAAATGTGCACTTTCGTACAGGTATAGAAAACTGTAAAAAGATGAGGGAAGTTTCAAGCTTCTTTGGATAACATTGTAACATAAATATGATCCAAAAGTCAATGGGAGCCAAGAGTAAAGAGTAAGGTCAAGAAATTTTCATGAGTAGGAATGATGTAAATAAATCTTGAATCCATCTGCATATGGAGTCATCTGTAACTCTGTGGTTCTGTGGAGGCTGCAGAGCGTTGGGCTTCACACAGATTTTCTATATTAGATCTACATTATATGACCTTACAGATCATGTGACAAGTTGGAAGTGTGTGGCAGCACAGTCCACTGGTTTTCTTACTCTGGAATGCAGATAGATTCAAGATTTTTATCCATCTATGTTGGTATTATCTAAAAAGTTCATTATTACTGAATATTGTGCATATTTTGACATTCCTCTTAAATTGTTGCTGAGTTTTAATGTCCTTTATTTGTTTAATAATGGGGCAGTTTTATGTGAAATTGACTTTCTTTTTAGGTTTGCATTATGTTATATTATTCCGTCATCAAAAACATACCTGGAGTGTTGACTCAAGTATTACATGCATGTTTGAGAAATCCTTTCATCTCCCATAGCAACCATTCAGCTGTGCAGAACGCCTGGGCCAACCAAGCAGCACCTTCGATGACAAAACTCCTTGGAGTTTCAGTTTCCAAGCTTCCCCCCTCTCAGAGCAGACCTCCCCCTACCACTGCCCCATTCAGCTCCTTCAGACTAGCCAGCAGCAAATAGCAAACACCTGGTGGAATGGCGCACCTGATGAGCTCATTATTGTTATAGGAGCTACTTGTCCATGAAACGCTGGTAAAACTTTGCTAAAGGGTTTATAGAGGAGCCGTGAGTGTCACAAAGAGCAGAAGTTTTTAGAAGCAGATATCCAATTTTAAGGTGATAAACTGCAAGTCAAATTTCTTTTAAGTTCTATTTGATATATACAGCAATTTTATAACTGAAGTTAACAGTTATTTGATTGTGTTATAAAATAGCATCATGCCACTGGAAAAAACACTGTCCCTTTAAGTGAAGTTTTTGCACTAATAATAATACTCATCCACCTTCACATTTATGGTCTACTGACAGTACTCCCTCCACCATCCAGGTGCAGCAGCTAGATGACAGCGTCTTCAGCTACTAAGAGGGGAGATATTATTAATTTTATTAATATCATTCAGACATCCACTCCATGACATGATGGACGGATGAAGAACTTTCAGCCTGAGGCTGACGACACCAAAACTCAGCTCAGCAAAATCATTCCTGCCTGAAGTCATCAGACTTCACTACAGCTCTTAATGTATTTAACTCTAAATTTAGTCTACACTCATTTATAGATTTATTTATAGGATAAAACATGCTATAATTTTAAAACATATTGTAATTTTATCTATTAAAAGATTCTGGTCATATTTAAATTAAAATATCACACATATGTGATGTAATTTATACATCTATTTTTTTTAAAATCAATTTTATATCCCTTGGCTATGTTGGTTATATTTGTATTTACTAATATTTAACACTTTGGAGTAGCTTGTCAACAAATTAGCATTTTCCCCTCTGGGATCAATAAAATATATTCTGTTCTAACATTTCAATAACTTGAAGCATTGAAGTTGGACAACAGAGGGAGCCCTTCTCCCAACCACTGGGCGGGTTTCTGATTTCATTTAGTCAGTGCTAAATAGAACTTTGCTTCTTTAGGTTCTAAATCAATCAATCAATAAATATGACATGAATCCAAGCAAATGCATGATGGGACAGAAGTGTGCAGCAGCCAAAAGTCCATTACAGTGATTTTATTGTTCAGTATTATCTGTACAGAGTGGTAACTAAAGAAATGGCATGGTCAACGTTTCTGGTTCTGTTGGATTTAGAACAGGCAGGTTCTCTGCCAAAAACATGATCAAATAAATCAGAGCTGTGTCCAGATGTCCAACAGCAACACAGCACATTAGCTTTCATTTTATAGGAGCAGATCTCAGATTACAGCAGAAAACAGAGATGGTAGGAAACAGGTTCCAGACGTAGCTGGAACTGAACAGCTGCAGGACAGGACAGATATCTGAAGCGATTCATACAACTAACATTCCTGGAGATACAGCAGATGATGACATTAGGGAAGCCTATTAACAAAGATTTTTGAGTTTTTGATTTGCATGAAGTTGACATGCAAACACATCCAATAAGGCTTCATCTCACCACAGGACAGCTAACCAATCAAGAAACAGCTCATGGCAAACAGAACCTTTGAAAAACAGGAAAACTCAAACAGGGCTTCACCACCCAAACAGGTGCTGCAGTCCGGACACTGTTTTACAGATGGAAGAATAACCAAATCAAAGGAGAAACAGTGAAGAGGCAACTAGAAAATAAAAAGTGTAAAGCAATAAAATAACACACAGGAAATGACAAAGTGGCTCATCTGGTTTAGTTTGGGCTGATCTTTGGCTGGAAATCACAAGTGATCACCAGGATCCAGTCAGAGCACCAGAAAGACGTTTACTGAATCAGGAAACAAAGTTCAGTCGCTTTTTAAAACATTATCAAAATCAGAAAGGAAAGGCTTTCTTCCAGGAAGGTTTAAAACGTTTATGTACATGGAAGCCAGCAGACAGGTCTGGGTCCAGTTTTATGTCCAGGTCTGGGTCTGGGTCCAGTTTTATGTCCAGGTCTGGGTCTGGGTCCAGTTTTATGTCCAGGTCTGTGTGATGACTGCTGGCAGCAGAGCAGGAAGTGAGACTGAAAAGTTAGAAGTTAGAAAACCTCATCACCTAAAAACATGTGGAATGTTCACAAACACCACCATGCTGGTACTGGTTGCTCAGGCCCTTTGGGTTCTTCACACTGCAGAGCACGATGTGGAAGAACCTTCCTAACATGATGGATTGCTTCGATCAGGGAAAACATCAACTTCACACACTGTGACATCACAGTCCGCCAGGGAACATCAGGACTCTGAATGATGGCGGCGGCAAACACAGTTTTGAAACAGGAGAAAACGTTTTGGGAGAAGTTTGTTCCAATGATTTCTGAAACTTTCTGGCCTTAAATCTTTTTTTCTTTTCTTTTCTTCCTCCAATTTGGAGTAAATGCTTCACCAACTGGTGCTTGGCCCCGCCTGTGAGGCAGCAGAGAACGCTGTGGTTCCAGTAGCTCTAAGGACCAGGGTGTGTGTGTCAGCAGTGTGTAAGCTGACACACACACTGCTTACAGGAGAGCTAAACATAAAGGATAAAGAAGCAGTCTATTTCAGGTCCCCCAGCCTTGTTTGTCTCTGAGTAAATGAAATGGACCAAACTAACAGACCAACAGCAGCAACGAGCCACCAGCCATGAAGACCCTAAAGACCACAGCGAAGGAACGGATAAGAAATGACAAACTCTGGATTTCAGACAAAAACTGTTGAATGACTGGAAAAGTGTTGCTATGTTTTATCACACCCTGAAAGAGACGTCAGAGCAGCACAGAGAACCATAGCATGGCTTCTGGTTCTGCTCTTTAGGGTCACAGCACAAGATGGCCGCCTTCAAAAAGAGTCAGATGTTAATGACAGGCTGGAGAAACAGCGAGCGCAACAGAAACTCTAATTCTGTTACTAGGTGTTTTCAGATGTTAGTGCACGCATGCACGCGCCCACACACACACACATGCACACACACACACACACACACACACACACACACACCCCCACACACACACAGGGGGATTGTGTGTGCACATGAACTGAAATGTGTGTGGGCACAGGCAGACAGGATGTGGCTTTGAGTAGGACAAAGTAGCAAAACATGCAGATTCATTCAGTGGAGAAAAGTCTTAACGGTCAGAGAGCAGCTCAGCCTGGACCAGAGTGGAGCTGGAGGGGTGCAGGTGGAGCACAGGGTGGGGCCTCCACCCTCTGCTGCTCAGCGGTCCATCATGCTGAGGATCATCTCTGGTGTGAGATCTCCATTAGCAGCAGTAGCTGCTGTTGTTTCCTGGTTCACAGTCAGCTCCACCTCCTCCACCCCCTCACCACCACCCACCCCTCCTTCCACTGTCAGGCCCGCTCCCTGCTTCACAGAAGGCGCTGCGTCGCCCCCCTCCTTTTTCACTATGATGTTCTCTACTGCGCCCGTCAGCTCGTCCTCCACCTGAATCGTGGCAGCTACTGAAAAACACACAGAGAATGAGTTTTAAGACATGTGGTCACACAGGCCAGTAGAAGCAGCATTTCCCCCAGAAAACTGCTGAACCCAGTGGTAGGGCCAGTAATGTAAGCAAATAATAAGTTATTCTCACTGCGCAGCATCTAAGCCATGTCATGTGGAACTTTAATGCTCCACATGAGTGAATGGTGAAGTTTGTGTCTTGCGACGGAACAATAAGCGTGTCAAAATGCGTCAACACAACAAATTTAATGTGACATTTAAAAAACAAACACTTGGTGGAGTTTGGCTACTGACTTCTGCAGGCTGCAAAGTCTGAGATACATGTGATCGGTCTTTGTGATTAGCAACAAAAGATAGTGACAGTGATCGGAGATCACAATCATATACTTTTTCACAAAAATTGGTTAATTGTGATTGGTGGCCAATTATATGGCCCAGTCCTACTGTCTCCATGTTGCTGACATCATTCCCAGTTTTTACCATGGAGTCATTTCAGTGTGTGTTGCTCACCAGAAGAAGCAGCCCCGACTCTGCTGGGGGTCTGAGGTTTGGGGTTCTTGGGGGGTCGGCCTCGTTTTCTCTTCACTGGAGGCTCATCTGGGGCCACAACTGGGATAACAGCAGGAGCCTGGTCTAGCTCCATGCCCTCCAGGTCCTCCTCCTCCTGCAGCAGTGCTGCTTCTTCTTCACCCTCATCCTCACCCTCGTCTTGTTCGGGGATGTCATCTTCTGAAGACACACAGGAATCAGAGGAGTGAACACAGCATCTTGCTGCTACTTACATGCAACTTTGAAAATGACTCACCGCTATCATCCTCATCCCTTCTGCTTCTCATCTTCCTCTTCCTTCCTCTCCTGCCTTTCTTTGGAGTGGCAGCTCCGTTCTCAAACTCCTCCACCTCCCCGCCACAGTTCTCAGAATGACGAGCCATGGTGTTCTACAGAAGAAGAGAACATGTGATCGGGATGTTCTTTATCTTCAGTCAGTCAGCAGGAGAGGATGAGGAGGAGCAGTCTCACCCTGCGGGTGAACGTCTTGCTACACTTAGGGCAAACAAAAGCTGTGGGAACAAAGTTGGGGTCGTGGTAACGTTTGAAGTGCATGTCCAGCAGCTGCTTCTGCCTGAAGGTCTTTTCACACTGGCTGCACGCGAACGGCTTCTCTCCTGTGTGGGTCCGCCGGTGCATGACCATGTGGCGCTCCTGAAACCACAGCAGCAGTTACACATCACAGCTTTACAGGGAGCCGGCTGGCATTCAAAGGGGGTGTGGCCTACTCTGAGTCATCAGACTCACAACATGGAGTTCAAAGACTGACAAAACCATAAATACATAAAACATAACTAACTCTGACTAATAGAAGCAGTAGCTTCGATGTTTTTGGTCAAACATCGTAGGCATTGTTTGACCAAAGGGGGGCAGCACTGAGTCAGTTTTAGACAAAATATTAAGGACCTACACAAATTTACACAAAAATGTCGAAATTCACATAGAAACATAAAGATAGAACCCAAGATTTAGACACTTAATCAACAAAAAAAAGTTGATTTGGGGGTTAGTTACACTTAAAGTTATTAGTCCATAAAAAGTATTCTCCACGTAAGACTGTCTCATGACGGGGGTATGAGTTGGGTTACCTAATCTCTGGTTCTCCACATTTTACATTTTTTAAGCATCAAACTTACTTTTGAAGAATTATTTTAATTTGTGGGAGTTTGTGTAACAACATAGGCATCTTAGTAAATTCAGAACAGAAAATGCTACATTTAGGCTGATTTACTGACAACTAAGTAATTATTAGCTGCAGCTCTAGAATGTAATAAGTACTGTTAAGAGAATTATTTGGACTAAGATTGCTAATAATTTAAGTTGCAAAAATCTATGGACTTACATGTTCAGCAGGAAACAAAACTATACATGTAAGACAACACATTCTAACATACATGTAAAGGCTACAGCACACATGGAGCTAAACACCCCTGATTTAGGATCTTATTAAGGATTTTTGGTCTAAGAAACAGGAATGCTTCTAAAGGATGAGACTACATGTAGCAAGAAGTAAACATCTACAGTAAACTGAAACTAAATGAAAATAACATATAATGGCTTTGTTTTGCTCCAGCTTCCAACCTGGAAACAAGCCAGCAGCAGAACAGACCAACCTGACGGCAGCAGTAATCACACAGGTCGCACTTGAACCTTTTCTCATTCTTGTGGGACTTTTGATGCTGGATTAGAGCGTAGCGCTCATGGAAAACAGCATCACAATATCGACACTTCTTCCCGGTCTCAATAAACGAGTGCTGCTTCCGCAGATGAACCCCTGCATGCAGACAGACAGACAGTGAGCCCAGGGAAGAGAAGCGGGTCTGGCTCCTTCACGCTGGCTGTTCTTACCCAGGTCACTCTTGCGTGCGATGACCGTGTCACAGTGTGGACAGTGGAACTTGGCCACGTTCTCTGTGTGTTTCTGCAGGATGTGCATCTTCATGGTTCCGCTCTGGGTGAATCGGGCGTGGCAGATGTAGCACTCATAAGGTTTTTCTCCTGACAACGAAAAGCAGCAGGTTCACTCCTGAGTACTGTCACCTAATGGAGCTCAGCACAGATCAAGTGCTGCATTTGGTTCACATAATAAACTAGGGAGGATTTTCTAACATTCTTCATTAGACTAAATATTTATTATTAGAAATAAAGACAGAAAACTATGTTGTACAAGGACAGCAACTAAAACCCCTTCCAGATGTTTCCTCCATCATCTTGATAGGTGAGTCAGATTTACCTGAGTGTGTCCTCATGTGTCTCTTCAGCTTGTATGTGTCTCTGCTGGCGTAGCTGCACAGACTGCACTGGAAGGGACGTTCCCCAGTATGGGAGCGAATGTGCCGCTTCAGTTTGCTCACCTAGAAAACATACACACATACACACAGTGTGTATTTGTTTCCCTCCCTATGCATGTCCAGTAGACAGCAGCTGGTCCTACCTCCACACTGGCGTAGTCACACATGGAGCATTTGAATGGCTTCTCGTGTGTGTGTTTGTAGCGACGGTGACGCACCAGTTCTCCACTGGTCACGAAGGCCATGTCACAGTCTGTGCACTTGTGTGGTCGAGTCCCTGCATCAACATGCAGAGAACATGTGAGTGTTAAACCTCCACTCAGACATTATCATCACCTGTTGAGGCAATGATTTATATTTACTGTCATAAATTTAAACAAAAACAGCCAACAGTCAAACAAATACTGTTAGAAAACGACGTCAATCAAAATGAAATACGAAAGAAAAAAAGAAAGCAAAACAAAATGGTCCCAGAAGAAGTTTTTGTGGTTGAGTGCATAAACATGACTAGCAGCTCCATCCTGCCCAGGTCTGAAACAACACATTCAGTGTTGGAGTTAATCCAGAAGTTTGATCACTTGTTTCGGCAGGGGCAAGAAACATGTTGCTAATAGCAACGGGAGCTAAACCTGAAGGAAAATGTTTGTTTGGAAGAGAAGGACCACACAGCTTCCTGTTCCTGTCTGCTTTCAGTGTCACTAAATAAAACGAAAGCTGAATGTCAAAATCTGAAATGCCCGTCAACATGATTTCTGATCATTTCAACTTTATATCCTCTTGACTGTAATATCTTACTGCTACCACTAGGTGGCAGAAATAGGAAAAACTTTCTAATGCTAGCTATGGTTTAGCAAATAATTATTACTAACTGCTGTGTTTGAGTGTCTCCTGCTGTTAACATTTTACTTTTCTTTAACAGATAAAATATTCCTGGATCAGTTCTTTCTTTCTTTTTGTGTCTTTGCTCCATCTCCTCAAACTCCCAGTAGATGGTGGCAGATAGCTGCTGGTACTGAGCCAAGTTCTGGTTCTGTTCTGCTGCAGGTTTCTTCTGGTTAAAGGGGAACTTTTCCTCTCCACTGTCGCTACATGCTGGTCCAGGAGGAGAGAATGCTGCAAGTCAATGACTGGCTGCAACCTGCTGGGTTTCCTTAGACAGGAAACTTTTCAAACTAATTTGAATAATAAGCTGAACTTGATCTATAGTTTGATAACTAGGATTAGTTGGAATGGATGTGTGATTAGACAGAAATTATATTTTTTGTAAAGTGCCTTAAGTTGAGCTGAATTCCCAGCTTGTTTTGCTTCTGTCTAGCCATCTCTAGTGGTTTTTTAAGGATTTTCTTACATGCTAAAAGCAGTTGTTAAGACTTAGCTTTAGTTGTTGCTTAACAATGAGCATTTAATAAACAGCAGCGAAATTTGTATGGTGACTGATGGCCAGTCCAGAGTGGACTCTTCCTATGTCTCAGTGTGGTCACTGTCTGATGCTGCTTCCATGGCAGCATCAAATGTTTTCTGTTCGAATATTAAAACACTTAAACACTGAGATATTAATCCAATTGATATTTTTTTAAAGAAGCAATGACTGCTTCCAGTGAAGAAGTGATAGCTGAGCCAGGTTGAGCTGGTGATGCTAGCAGCAGGCTGTGGAATGTGTGCTGGCTGGTGGAGCAGGGCGGGCTCAGGCAGGTGAAGCTTTGACTGGACCGCTTCATTGGACAGGCAAAAAAAACAACAATAGTTAAATCCATTTCTGGAGTGTGTTTACAACCTGTGTGTGTGTTGAGATGATTTCTCAGCAGTGTCACTGTCCTGAAGGCTCTTCCACACAGGTGACATTTGTGGGGTCTCTCATCGGTGTGGCTTTTCATGTGCCGGTCCAGGTTGGAGCGACGAGGACATGTGTAGCTGCACAGCTCGCACTGGAAAGTCTTCTTCACCCCTAACACACACACACACACGTGCACATACACACACACACACACACCCACACACACACACACACACACACACACACACACACACAGCTTTCAGGGAAACCATCTTCCCAAAGCTTTCAGAAAATGCTGAGTTCAGCATCTGCAGCACAACTCTGAACAACAAGCTGTCTATTAGCTGTAAAGCACATTATAAACTGTTAACGTTTAAAAAAAATAACATTCTACTATGCGATATTTGAAAAAGAAGTCATGTTCCACTTCTAAAACAGCTGAAAGCTACTAGAGCTGTGCTGGAAGAGAACAATGAAAGGACATTAAAGGACCAGTCCTTTGACATCAGAAACAAAAATGAAAGAATGAGGAAACATTAGCTTTACTGTCAGGTACCTTTCTTCTTGATCTTTGTGGGCTTTGGAGGCTTCATGTTGCCAACTACTTTCTCTGCATTGACCTCAGACAGAAGGCCCTCCTGCTGCTCCTCTTCAAAGTCGTACACGCTGACATCCATGTCCTTGTCTCCTTCAGCGTAGCGCAGGCGACTCTTCTTCCCCTGCACAGCAGCAGCTTTGGTTTAGGCACATGGGGACTTTTTGGTCTTTTAGCATGGGAATGCTTTACCTTCTTGGCCTTTTTGACCCCCCCAGATGGAGGCTGGTAGTCTGGGTCTTTAGCCCAGTTATGGTGATGGTTTGCAGGCTGGGCAGCCTCCTCTCCTTCCTCCAGGAGCTGCTGTCCCACCTCCGCATCCTCCTCGTCCTCCTCAGAGTGGGCTTCTACTCCCTCTTCTTGTTCCACAGTCTCCACCTCCCCATTAGCACCAACTTTGACCACCTAGAAAACATTGAACTAAGTAAAATTTTAACCATTTTATGCGAATATCCTAGACAATGATTATTTCCTTAAACTGACTGCTCAGGGCCTGACCAAAAGACCACTAGCTGACGTAGTCCCATAAGGCTAGTCTGGTGTTTAACAGATGCACCAATCAATCTGCCAGAGATTTGAATCAGTAAATGTTCTGATTAGCTGGCTCTGATTAGCAGAAATCATTTTGGTAACACTTCATTTCAAGGGTTGTGCATAGGACTGACATGAGATTGTCATATGTATGACTTAACTCTAGAGGTGTGCCGATCGATTGGCCACCGATCATAATCAGCTGATTTCCGTGAAAAGGTGTATGAT
>NW_006800391.1:176448-195685 GCF_000485575.1 Poecilia formosa | reverse complement strand
ACACACACACACACACACACACACACACACACACACCCCCACACACACACAGGGGGATTGTGTGTGCACATGAACTGAAATGTGTGTGGGCACAGGCAGACAGGATGTGGCTTTGAGTAGGACAAAGTAGCAAAACATGCAGATTCATTCAGTGGAGAAAAGTCTTAACGGTCAGAGAGCAGCTCAGCCTGGACCAGAGTGGAGCTGGAGGGGTGCAGGTGGAGCACAGGGTGGGGCCTCCACCCTCTGCTGCTCAGCGGTCCATCATGCTGAGGATCATCTCTGGTGTGAGATCTCCATTAGCAGCAGTAGCTGCTGTTGTTTCCTGGTTCACAGTCAGCTCCACCTCCTCCACCCCCTCACCACCACCCACCCCTCCTTCCACTGTCAGGCCCGCTCCCTGCTTCACAGAAGGTGCTGCGTCGCCCCCCTCCTTTTTCACTATGATGTTCTCTACTGCGCCCGTCAGCTCGTCCTCCACCTGAATCGTGGCAGCTACTGAAAAACACACAGAGAATGAGTTTTAAGACATGTGGTCACACAGGCCAGTAGAAGCAGCATTTCCCCCAGAAAACCTGCTGAACCCAGTGGTAGGGCCAGTAATGTAAGCAAATAATAAGTTATTCTCACTGCGCAGCATCTAAGCCATGTCATGTGGAACTTTAATGCTCCACATGAGTGAATGGTGAAGTTTGTGTCTTGCGACGGAACAATAAGCGTGTCAAAATGCGTCAACACAACAAATTTAATGTGACATTTAAAAAACAAACACTTGGTGGAGTTTGGCTACTGACTTCTGCAGGCTGCAAAGTCTGAGATACATGTGATCGGTCTTTGTGATTGGCAACAAAAGATAGTGACAGTGATCGGAGATCACAATCATATACTTTTTCACAAAAATTGGTTAATTGTGATTGGTGGCCAATTATATGGCCCAGTCCTACTGTCTCCATGTTGCTGACATCATTCCCAGTTTTTACCATGGAGTCATTTCAGTGTGTGTTGCTCACCAGAAGAAGCAGCCCCGACTCTGCTGGGGGTCTGAGGTTTGGGGTTCTTGGGGGGTCGGCCTCGTTTTCTCTTCACTGGAGGCTCATCTGGGGCCACAACTGGGATAACAGCAGGAGCCTGATCTAGCTCCATGCCCTCCAGGTCCTCCTCCTCCTGCAGCAGTGCTGCTTCTTCTTCACCCTCATCCTCACCCTCGTCTTGTTCGGGGATGTCATCTTCTGAAGACACACAGGAATCAGAGGAGTGAACACAGCATCTTGCTGCTACTTACATGCAACTTTGAAAATGACTCACCGCTATCATCCTCATCCCTTCTGCTTCTCATCTTCCTCTTCCTTCCTCTCCTGCCTTTCTTTGGAGTGGCAGCTCCGTTCTCAAACTCCTCCACCTCCCCGCCACAGTTCTCAGAATGACGAGCCATGGTGTTCTACAGAAGAAGAGAACATGTGATCGGGATGTTCTTTATCTTCAGTCAGTGAGCAGGAGAGGATGAGGAGGAGCAGTCTCACCCTGCGGGTGAACGTCTTGCTACACTTAGGGCAAACAAAAGCTGTGGGAACAAAGTTGGGGTCGTGGTAGCGTTTGAAGTGCATGTCCAGCAGCTGCTTCTGCCTGAAGGTCTTTTCACACTGGCTGCACGCGAACGGCTTCTCTCCTGTGTGGGTCCGCCGGTGCATGACCATGTGGCGCTCCTGAAACCACAGCAGCAGTTACACATCACAGCTTTACAGGGAGCCGGCTGGCATTCAAAGGGGGTGTGGCCTACTCTGAGTCATCAGACTCACAACATGGAGTTCAAAGACTGACAAAACCATAAATACATAAAACATAACTAACTCTGACTAATAGAAGCAGTAGCTTCGATGTTTTTGGTCAAACATCGTAGGCATTGTTTGACCAAAGGGGGGCAGCACTGAGTCAGTTTTAGACAAAATATTAAGGACCTACACAAATTTACACAAAAATGTCGAAATTCACATAGAAACATAAAGATAGAACCCAAGATTTAGACACTTAATCAACAAAAAAAAGTTGATTTGGGGGTTAGTTACACTTAAAGTTATTAGTCCATAAAAAGTATTCTCCACGTAAGACTGTCTCATGACGGGGGTATGAGTTGGGTTACCTAATCTCTGGTTCTCCACATTTTACATTTTTTAAGCATCAAACTTACTTTTGAAGAATTATTTTAATTTGTGGGAGTTTGTGTAACAACATAGGCATCTTAGTAAATTCAGAACAGAAAATGCTACATTTAGGCTGATTTACTGACAACTAAGTAATTATTAGCTGCAGCTCTAGAATGTAATAAGTACTGTTAAGAGAATTATTTGGACTAAGATTGCTAATAATTTAAGTTGCAAAAATCTATGGACTTACATGTTCAACAGGAAACAAAACTATACATGTAAGACAACACATTCTAGCATACATGTAAAGGCTACAGCACACATGGAGCTAAACACCCCTGATTTAGGATCTTATTGAGGATTTTTGGTCTAAGAAACAGGAATGCTTCTAAAGGATGAGACTACATGTAGCAAGAAGTAAACATCTACAGTAAACTGAAACTAAATGAAAATAACATATAATGGCTTTGTTTTGCTCCAGCTTCCAACCTGGAAACAAGCCAGCAGCAGAACAGACCAACCTGACGGCAGCAGTAATCACACAGGTCGCACTTGAACCTTTTCTCATTCTTGTGGGACTTTTGATGCTGGATTAGAGCGTAGCGCTCATGGAAAACAGCATCACAATATCGACACTTCTTCCCGGTCTCAATAAACGAGTGCTGCTTCCGCAGATGAACCCCTGCATGCAGACAGACAGACAGTGAGCCCAGGGAAGAGAAGCGGGTCTGGCTCCTTCACGCTGGCTGTTCTTACCCAGGTCACTCTTGCGTGCGATGACCGTGTCACAGTGTGGACAGTGGAACTTGGCCACGTTCTCTGTGTGTTTCTGCAGGATGTGCATCTTCATGGTTCCGCTCTGGGTGAATCGGGCGTGGCAGATGTAGCACTCATAAGGTTTTTCTCCTGACAACGAAAAGCAGCAGGTTCACTCCTGAGTACTGTCACCTAATGGAGCTCAGCACAGATCAAGTGCTGCATTTGGTTCACATAATAAACTAGGGAGGATTTTCTAACATTCTTCATTAGACTAAATATTTATTATTAGAAATAAAGACAGAAAACTATGTTGTACAAGGACAGCAACTAAAACCCCTTCCAGATGTTTCCTCCATCATCTTGATAGGTGAGTCAGATTTACCTGAGTGTGTCCTCATGTGTCTCTTCAGCTTGTATGTGTCTCTGCTGGCGTAGCTGCACAGACTGCACTGGAAGGGACGTTCCCCAGTATGGGAGCGAATGTGCCGCTTCAGTTTGCTCACCTAGAAAACATACACACATACACACAGTGTGTATTTGTTTCCCTCCCTATGCATGTCCAGTAGACAGCAGCTGGTCCTACCTCCACACTGGCGTAGTCACACATGGAGCATTTGAATGGCTTCTCGTGTGTGTGTTTGTAGCGACGGTGACGCACCAGTTCTCCACTGGTCACGAAGGCCATGTCACAGTCTGTGCACTTGTGTGGTCGAGTCCCTGCATCAACATGCAGAGAACATGTGAGTGTTAAACCTCCACTCAGACATTATCATCACCTGTTGAGGCAATGATTTATATTTACTGTCATAAATTTAAACAAAAACAGCCAACAGTCAAACAAATACTGTTAGAAAACGACGTCAATCAAAATGAAATACGAAAGAAAAAAAGAAAGCAAAACAAAATGGTCCCAGAAGAAGTTTTTGTGGTTGAGTGCATAAACATGACTAGCAGCTCCATCCTGCCCAGGTCTGAAACAACACATTCAGTGTTGGAGTTAATCCAGAAGTTTGATCACTTGTTTCGGCAGGGGCAAGAAACATGTTGCTAATAGCAACGGGAGCTAAACCTGAAGGAAAATGTTTGTTTGGAAGAGAAGGACCACACAGCTTCCTGTTCCTGTCTGCTTTCAGTGTCACTAAATAAAACGAAAGCTGAATGTCAAAATCTGAAATGCCCGTCAACATGATTTCTGATCATTTCAACTTTATATCCTCTTGACTGTAATATCTTACTGCTACCACTAGGTGGCAGAAATAGGAAAAACTTTCTAATGCTAGCTATGGTTTAGCAAATAATTATTACTAACTGCTGTGTTTGAGTGTCTCCTGCTGTTAACATTTTACTTTTCTTTAACAGATAAAATATTCCTGGATCAGTTCTTTCTTTCTTTTTGTGTCTTTGCTCCATCTCCTCAAACTCCCAGTAGATGGTGGCAGATAGCTGCTGGTACTGAGCCAAGTTCTGGTTCTGTTCTGCTGCAGGTTTCTTCTGGTTAAAGGGGAACTTTTCCTCTCCACTGTCGCTACATGCTGGTCCAGGAGGAGAGAATGCTGCAAGTCAATGACTGGCTGCAACCTGCTGGGTTTCCTTAGACAGGAAACTTTTCAAACTAATTTGAATAATAAGCTGAACTTGATCTATAGTTTGATAACTAGGATTAGTTGGAATGGATGTGTGATTAGACAGAAATTATATTTTTTGTAAAGTGCCTTAAGTTGAGCTGAATTCCCAGCTTGTTTTGCTTCTGTCTAGCCATCTCTAGTGGTTTTTTAAGGATTTTCTTACATGCTAAAAGCAGTTGTTAGACTTAGTTTTAGTTGTTGCTTAAGAATGAGCATTTAATAAACAGCAGCTATATTTGTATGGTGACTGGTGGCCAGTCCAGACTGGACTCTTCCTATGTCTCAGTGTGGTCACTGTCTGATGCTGCTTCCATGGCAGCATCAAATGTTTTCTGTTCGAATATTAAAACACTTAAACACTGAGATATTAATCCAATTGATATTTTTTTAAAGAAGCAATGACTGCTTCCAGTGAAGAAGTGATAGCTGAGCCAGGTTGAGCTGGTGATGCTAGCAGCAGGCTGTGGAATGTGTGCTGGCTGGTGGAGCAGGGCGGGCTCAGGCAGGTGAAGCTTTGACTGGACCGCTTCATTGGACAGGCAAAAAAAACAACAATAGTTAAATCCATTTCTGGAGTGTGTTTACAACCTGTGTGTGTGTTGAGATGATTTCTCAGCAGTGTCACTGTCCTGAAGGCTCTTCCACACAGGTGACATTTGTGGGGTCTCTCATCGGTGTGGCTTTTCATGTGCCGGTCCAGGTTGGAGCGACGAGGACATGTGTAGCTGCACAGCTCGCACTGGAAAGTCTTCTTCACCCCTAACACACACACACACACGTGCACATACACACACACACACACACCCACACACACACACACACACACACACACACACACACACAGCTTTCAGGGAAACCATCTTCCCAAAGCTTTCAGAAAATGCTGAGTTCAGCATCTGCAGCACAACTCTGAACAACAAGCTGTCTATTAGCTGTAAAGCACATTATAAACTGTTAACGTTTAAAAAAAATAACATTCTACTATGCGATATTTGAAAAAGAAGTCATGTTCCACTTCTAAAACAGCTGAAAGCTACTAGAGCTGTGCTGGAAGAGAACAATGAAAGGACATTAAAGGACCAGTCCTTTGACATCAGAAACAAAAATGAAAGAATGAGGAAACATTAGCTTTACTGTCAGGTACCTTTCTTCTTGATCTTTGTGGGCTTTGGAGGCTTCATGTTGCCAACTACTTTCTCTGCATTGACCTCAGACAGAAGGCCCTCCTGCTGCTCCTCTTCAAAGTCGTACACGCTGACATCCATGTCCTTGTCTCCTTCAGCGTAGCGCAGGCGACTCTTCTTCCCCTGCACAGCAGCAGCTTTGGTTTAGGCACATGGGGACTTTTTGGTCTTTTAGCATGGGAATGCTTTACCTTCTTGGCCTTTTTGACCCCCCCAGATGGAGGCTGGTAGTCTGGGTCTTTAGCCCAGTTATGGTGATGGTTTGGAGGCTGGGCAGCCTCCTCTCCTTCCTCCAGGAGCTGCTGTCCCACCTCCGCATCCTCCTCGTCCTCCTCAGAGTGGGCTTCTACTCCCTCTTCTTGTTCCACAGTCTCCACCTCCCCATTAGCACCAACTTTGACCACCTAGAAAACATTGAACTAAGTAAAATTTTAACCATTTTATGCGAATATCCTAGACAATGATTATTTCCTTAAACTGACTGCTCAGGGCCTGACCAAAAGACCACTAGCTGACGTAGTCCCATAAGGCTAGTCTGGGGTTTAACAGATGCACCAATCAATCTGCCAGAGATTTGAATCAGTAAATGTTCTGATTAGCAGAAATCATTTTGGTAACACTTCATTTCAAGGGTTGTGCATAGGACTGACATGAGATTGTCATATGTATGACTTAACTCTAGAGGTGTGCCGATCGATTGGCCACCGATCATAATCAGCTGATTTCCGTGAAAAGGTGTATGATCGTTGATCACTGTCTCTTGTTGCCGATCACCTGTATCTCATTTGCAGCCTGTGTGCAGCTGATCTCCTCTTTCCTTCACACTGCTGCAAGCGCACAGCAGTAAATCCTGAGCAATGTGGTGAGGAACTTTAATGCTCTGAGAGTTAATGGGGAAGTGTGGGTGTTGCGGTGCTTAAAGCTGCAGCACGTAACTTAAAAAAAGAAAAGATTTTAGATATGTCCTAAAACTTTTGCCGTCCCAACACAAGACAGATAATCCCTGAAAAATAATCGATCTCCTCTGCCTCCTCCTGTGTTCTGCAGAATTACTCTGCTCGGTCAGAAACAACCAATCAGAACCAGCATTAATCAACTAGCCAAGCTATCAGGAAGGATCGTTTATTTTGAAGCAACCTGTGTTTTACTCTGAGTTAATGTTTCCTTTTTTACTTGACATTATTTGATATATAGGCAGATTTATTTGACTTGTATCATTTATGGTACTGAGAGCCTTACTATTAAATATTATTTTACTGGTTGCAGGTTTTTCAGTTGTCCTTTTGACTGAATAGCTGCTGTATTGTACCTACAAGTATTTTGCATGTTTTATGCCTAAATTATGTGAATTTATTGCCAGATCATTTTTAAATTTTGTCAGATCACATAGTAGCATTTATACCTAAAGCAAAAAATTAACAGTCAATCCAGGTGATCGGCAGAGATCGGCCTCATTGGTGATCGGTATCGGCAGTAAAAAACCTGATCGGAGCATCCCTACTTAACACCTGTTATGAATATGAAGGAGTCTTCATGAATGTTTAGGACTGTTGTCTTGAAGTGTCATTTGGTAAATAATGACATAAAGTTGACACTTTTAAAGACTTTTAAGGCAAGTTTTAATGGAACTTTCCATTAAAAGTGTCATTATTTACCGAATAGACTTCACGACAACAGTCGTAAACATTTATGAAGCCTGCTTCATGACAGGTGTTATGTCATGTTTATGACAGTGTCATGTCAGTCTTATGCACACCCGTTAAATAAAGTGTTACCATCATTTTTACTTAAAGTAAGTAAAATCTAAGAATTTCCAACATTTTCTGTCCATGAAAACATCAGCAGTCTGTACTTTGATACACTTCATATGACAGAGTGCATCATGGATAGATGGAGTCTGTCAATCCCTAGTGGGCGAGAAACGGGCGAGGGGTCATCTTGGACAGGTCACCAGCCCATCACAGAGACAGACAGGACAAGCAACCATACACACACACACACCTAAGGAGAATTTAGAGAGACCACTCAACCTAACAGTCATGTTTTGGACTGTGGGTGGAAGCCGAGAATCTGCAGAGAACCCACACATGAACAGGGAGAACATGTAAACTCCACGCAGAAAGACCCTGGGCCGGGAATCGAACCCAGGAACTTCTTTCTGCAAAAGTGCTAATCAAACTGCACCACTGTGCAGCCCTATGTTATATATAGAATATGTAAATTGTGGAGAGTATTATTAACTACTGTAGTTCCACATCGGTGCCTTTGTTGTGTGCATGCATGCGTGTGTGTGTGTGTGTGTGTGTGTGCGAGTGTACCTGAAAGCCCTCAGGCAGAGGAAGTGTGTGACAGATGACAGGGTCTCCAGTCTTCGACATTGCTGTGGTGTCCACAAATGCGCCTTGCTGCAGAGCGTCCACGGCAGCGGCAGAAACCGGCACCTGGACCAGCTGCAGCTCTCCCAGACCCAGAGCTGCCTGCTCCTCCATGTTGACCACCTGCAGCCCGGCATAAGACGAAGGGATATGAGTGTCCCCGGCCGACACCGGATGAACACTTTAGGAGAAAACAGAAGGTGAAGAGGCACCTGCAGGGTGATGATCTGAGTCTGGTCCACTGTTGCCACGGCAGCCTGATGAGCTGTTCCTGCAACCATGCCAACTGTTTCTGATGATTCCCCAACTGCAGCATCGATCACCTGAAAAATAAACACTTATATTGGGGTTTTCGTAGAAGCTTCTTTGATACTTCCAGTCTCACAATCAGATAAAATATATAACATGTCCTCTTGTCCTGCTGCTACCTCAGTCTTCATCTGCATCAGGGTGGGATCCAGGGAATCCATGACCATCATTTCTACTTCTCCACGTTGCACGCTCACCCCGACCCCAGCTTCCAGCAGCGCCTGCTGGGATTGGGCAGCTGCTACCATTCCTTCCACATGACCTGGAGACACCAGAGAGGCAGTCACTTCTAACATCAACCATGTTTAAACTCCTGGCCGAACCAAGGCAGAACAAGCCCAGACAGAACCTTGCTCCAGTACGACAGCTGCCGGTCCCTGCACCACACCCCCGGCCTCCGCCGCCTGCTGGAGGAGATCCACCACCAGGGCCTCCTGGCTGTGGACAGCCTGGATGGATGGGAAGTCTTTAGGGGGGGCGTCCACCTCCCCCACAGCTTCTGCTGAGCTGCCGTCCATGACAACTAAAACACAGAGAAGAGAGGAAAACTAATTGGAGATGGCTGCAACACAGGTTTCAAAAACACCAAAGAAGAACATCTGTGCTGGGGGCCAGGGGCCGCGGGGTTAGTGGATGCAAGAATCCTGATGTTCATCTGCTCCTGTTGATAGCAGCATCACTATTAACTATAACATCTATCAGCATAAAGTTCACCATGTCCAGCCTGGGAAGATGAACCAATCAACAGGAGAGGAAGTGCATTTCTGACAGTAACTATATGTGACATCACAAAGATTTTCACATTCAGAATTTAGAAAAAAACAGTGCAACATCAGAAATATATACAATATAAACATGAATATAATGATATTTACAATGATATATATATATATACATATATATGGACACACATACACACATGGATATACACATATAACCACTTTATAATTAGTGTATGTGAGAGCTCAGGGTGTTAGTTGGGAAGAAGCTGTTTTTGAGTCTGTCTGTTTTTGTTTTGATGCACCTGTAGCGCCTCCCAGAGGGCAGCAGGTCGATCAGGTTGAAGCAAGGGTGGGTTCTGTCCTTAGTGTTGACTTTGGCTCTGCTGAGGCAGCGGGAGATGTAAATGTCCACTAGAGGGGAGAGTACAGCCAATGACCCTCTGCTGCCTCACCTGTCTGTAACAGTCCAGCTGCTGTACTATATGTGACGCAGTGTGTCAGCAGGCTCTGCTTGGATGAGGGTCAGTGTTGAGCTTCCTGAAGTCCATGATGACCTCCTTGGTTTTCTTGGTGTTCAGAGTGAGGATGGCTTCAGAACTTCCTCATCACCCTGTGAGATCAGTCTGACCACTGTGACATTGTCAGCAAACTTGACGATGTGGTTGCTGTTGTGGCCAGACTGTAGAGACAATACAGGAGGGGGCTCAGCACACAGCCCTGTGGGGAGGTGATGCTCAGTGCGCGGGTGGAGGAGAGTCTGGGGTCGGTTGGTGAGAAAGTCCTTTATTGAGGCCCATGTGAGAGGAGTCAACATCAACAGACAACAAATCTGCTGGCAACAAACACACAGCTAAAGAAAACCATGTGGCAAGTCAGACCTCAGAACACTGAAAAAATACCATACAAAAATATATAAAACACACATTATTCATTCTGAACACGAACAAAAAGCATATATTTGTCTGATTTTAATAAATACAAATATATTAATTTTCTATGACTGTTGCACAGTCAGAGTAGTAAAACTGCACAAACATGTGAGTTTATGTAAACTTCATGGCCATCTGTGAGGATGCTGCCTTAGAGCTGCAGGCTGGACAGGTTCTGGTTCAGGTTCTGTTTCTGGTTCAGGTGTGTGGGCCTTCACAGTTGCTTTGATTGCAGGTAGAAATTTAGCCCAAAACGACACTGATCCAGGCTGGGACAGCTGTTGCCTCCAAGTGCTGCTTTTAAAAAGCGGTATTTTTGTAGCTCTCCGAGCCGAGTCGTAGAGGGAGCTCTCTGCTGTAACAGAGATCTGTGGCCATGAGGCTCTAGGTGGGCTCAGAATAAGAGACAAGCGGGCGGCTGGTGCGTTAGCAATCGAGGCAGACAGAGGTCGTCACACATGGGCAGAGACAACCAGGGGTCCAAGTCTGGATGCAGGAAGATTTCAGGAAACGCTAAGTTGTGCAATCGATCGGAGTAACAGTGGGAGGATTCTCCAGCAGCGAGAGCGTCGCCATTCTGTGCTCCGCTCGGATCTCGCCGTGACCGTGAGCGGATGCTGTGGTCTGGGAGGCGCGCTAAACTGGGCGTAACTTCAACATTGCTCCATTTTAAAATGACATGTTCGATCACATTAAAGTGTTTTGGCTCACTGGGAGTTCTTGCATATTTTAAAACTCGGAAGGGCGAGGAGGGCCTTCACTCTGAGCTAACACAACAAGCTAATGGCAGCTAAAGACACCGAAGTTAGCGTCTGATTCGGCCCTTTCCTCGCTTTTATGAACTGGCCCAACTAGTGACTAAACCTGAACGGATTTACTCTGAACCAACTAACAGTTTCTTCCCAACACAATTTGTGATTTCTTTAAAGCTATTTGTTTAAACACACACACACACACACACACAAAGCGTGGGTGTGATGTTTATTTGGCATATACACAAGGGGTCCTAAACTGAATAATTCTACAATTATCAAGAAAAACTAAAATCCAATTTTTGATGGGTCAAACCTTTGTCCACCTTATCAATTCTCACCCTTACTAGAAATATATGCTCATAATATAAATTAAATACATAACATATGTCATATAAATGACCTTGTTACAAAAATAGAATAATGATGTCAAAAACCTGTGAGTTTGATTTAATGTGTTTAATCTGTAACTGCTTTAGAATTACTAAGCCAGTGTCTGGTCATCCTAAGTATTTTAAATCGTAAAATAGAAGTGATCAGACGATAACATAAAGAAGGTAATAGCCCTTTTTGCAGCAGTGGCAAATCCGTAGCTTCAATTAGGACACTAGCTTCAACGTCGTTGGAGATCTGTACAGCTGCCGAGACAAAGAGGCTAGAAAATGGACGCCCTGGCCTGAACTCTCCAATGAACTCGACAAATTATCCGCTTTCTCGTGCTGAAAAAATACAACTACACATAGTATAGATTTGATCGTTTGTACAATTATAACATCCATGGGCGTTTTACCATATTTCGCCAGATCTTTTAAAAACGATAGAGGGAGACAAACACCATTCCACGAGTTGCCAGGATCCAGAGCCCCATCGTGACACCTAGAGGCCGGTTAAAGATCCTGCAAACTCCCCCCCTTGTCTGAAAAGTAGTGGTACTCTACCTGTTTCTGAGTGTTTCTCCTCCCTGTGGTCCCGCCTGGAAGCAGAGAGGCAGCGCTAAAAAGTTTAACCAGGTCGGAATAAACTACACGCTTCTTCGCAGTTAGTTTTAATTCCTCACCCGCTTTGGCAGAGTAGCTTCTGCCACAAAATGGCAGTTGAGCGCTCAGTGCGCCTGTGCGGCCGCTGGGGGGTGGTGTCGGAACTGATGCAGCACCCTGATTGGCCAGGAGGGGCGCAACGTTAACACACATTGAAGCTCATTTCCCAATGTGAGGAGAATGAAGGCTTTTTTCCTGAGAGAAGTTATTCTCTCAGAAAAAAAATCCAGTTTTTAGCCACAAATAGGCATAGAATATACATTTTAAGAGACAATGTAAGAAAAAAATAACCCAATAAATATCACTTTATAGCTTTGGATTGATTTGACTATATTACTATATATTTGTTACCATCTCTGTCATTACCCTTATTTTTAAAGTAGCAATTCAAAGGTTAGACTTCCTTATTGAAATAAGAAAGTGGACAGACTTTTGATTGCAGTTGCACCCAAATGTCTGAACTTAGATTGACATATAATCCATCAAATCCGAATGTCTCAAAAAGTTAGAATATTAGCAACTGTGTTTTAGGAACTTAATTCAAGGAATATACCTCAAATAGATTTATTCCTCACAGAGTGTTAAGATCATATTTCAGCTTATTTGGTTGATTCCAGAAAAGAAAAGACTTCCTCACTCCCAGTCCAAAAACATGACTGTTAGGTTAACTGATGCTCTCTCTAAATCATGGGATTTTAAACCCAGGCCTTCAGGTTTGGCAACTTTTAGATGTTTCCCTGGTTGAACATATTTGAATCAAATGGCTGAATTACCTCCTGAGTATACAGGCAAGTTCTTCAAAGTCCTTTAATGACCTCATTATTTGACTCAGATGTGTTGAAACAGAGACACATTTGACAGCTGCAGGACACCGGCCCTTGACGCCTGGAGCTGGTATGAGTGTGTGTGCATGGTTTATGGACTGGCGACCTATCCAGGATATATGCTGCTCCTACATGGGCTTTTCATTTACTTTTTGTAAATGAACACCCCAAAGTCTGGTTAGAATATCAATTAATAGCAATAGAAAATATTTCTAATGTAGAAATGTGGCCCTACTAAAACATACAGACATGAGAACCAAGTACTTTCTTTTCTGGAATTACAGCATCAATGCAGCATGGCATGGATGAAACCAGCCTGGGGTTCAGATGAAGAATTCACAAAGCTCAAGTTATTTTAATAGTAGCCTTCAGGTCACTTGCATTGTTAGTTCCTCTTCCTCTTGACAACAGTCCATGGTTTAGGCCAAGCCACCTTGCTGATGTTGCCATGGTGATTAACATGGTATTGGTGCATTTGGAAGTGTGTGGGGGAGAGAGTACGGGGGAGGTAGAGTCCTACTGGAAAATGAATCAGTATCTTAAATTGGCCAGCAAAATGTTTGTCAGAAAAAAACATGAAACGCTCACGTTTCAAGATGCAGGAGTACCTGAGAAAAACTCAGTGGTCCAGCCCCAGCAGATGACATGGCGTCACAAATTTAAGTTTGATTTCCATCCAGCCAGCCAGAGATATACAGGACGAACAGCCATGCATAAACACACACTCACTCACTCACACATGCATGCATGGACGAACACACTCAAACCTAAGGGCAAGTTACAGAGGCCATTTAACCTAGCAGTTAAATGGCCTCTGGGAGAAAGCTGGAGTACCCAGGGAGACCCCTGTGGACAAGGAGAAAACACAAAGTCCAGAAAGACCCCAGGCCAGGATTTGAACTTACAACCTTCTTACTGCAAGACAACAGTGCTACCTACTGCATCAGCCTGCAACCCCATGATTTTCTTTTCATATTTTAATTAGTAAAAGCATAGTAAAACCATAAAATAGAGAATTGTCTAATATTTTGATACCTTCCACAATTCAGCATACACGAAAGTAATTGTTTCATTCTGTGATGTCACTGCCCATAAACGGTAGACGTGATTATTATCTTTAGTCAAAACATACAGAGGAATATGAAAAATTAGGTTTTCATTTGCTCTTAATCACACCAAATTCAATGTTCTTGCAAATTTTTGACCATTAAAAAGAAACCGACTCATTTCTCAATTTAGCATTTTAAAACAAAATTCTTTTTTTTTTTTTACTACTGGATGAGAGATTACTGGTTCTGATGAGAAACTAATTGCTAAAGCATTCATGAACCCCTAGCCTAAACAGAGTCCAGTTGCCAGCAGGATTAACTGACAGTTTTGTTCAGTGACCCAACTGTATACTATAATCAATTTGATTTATTTTCTATACATTTTATAAATCAAATGATCATATGCTGCTTTATTGAAGTAAAAATCCCCAAGTGGAGATAACTGCTTTATTTCAGTCTGTTTTACAGTATTTGGGTAGCAGACATATCGGATTTTGAGATGTGTGAGGACCCTTCAGCTTTACTGACTGTCATGTGGTGTGGTTGGTGGTGGTGAGGAGAGACGCTCAGACCCAGGTTATGATGAAAATTGTGATATTTAATGACGGAAGCTCAACAGTCCAATGCAGGCAGCACGGCAGAGAGATTAGCACACAGCTAAATACCGGTAGCAACTGATACACAGGACTGGAAACGAGAGCTAACGCCATCCAGGACTTCACAATTCAACTGGAGCGCATCGACGGCAAACAACAACTAGTGTAAGACGGACGTACAAACGACAAGGACCCGACTAGAGACAAAGACAACAGGTGGGTTTAAATACACAGGGAGGGTAATCAAGGGAACGAGACACACCTGGGAACAATCAATGGGGAAGACGCAGAGACAGAGACTCACAGGGAAACAGGATAACAATAAACACAGAAACAACTCAAAAATAAACACAGAAAACTACGGATCATGACACTGACCATAAGCTGTAGGATTGTTCCAGTAGATTTTTCCCACTGAGAGACTCTGACAATTAGGAAGACATGAAAGCAACGCACAGCACTCTTCTGATTCAGTTGTTAACAAAACTATGGTGGTAACAATAATGAGCAATTAGCACAAAAAATATTTGGGACACTGTTTCATGTTATTTTGTTGCAGTAATGATAAAAAAGGGGGAAAAAAGAGATTGAAAATAAATTGCAGCATGTTTTGGCAACAGATTGTAGGCCAGCATCAATACACCAAGTACTTTAAGTAGCAAAACTGAACAGGTGAACAGTACAAAAGAACTGTATTTATCATGTTTTGAAATAATTTATTGATGACTTCATGGAAGCAGTTTTACTGTGTGAATATATTCAGTTATGAACTTGATGAAAGTGCGCTTAAAATGAGGGAATTCTATAATCTATAAATGTTTTTATGTTATCAGAACCATTTCAGCAGAAACAAAACAGGCAAAGTGAGAACAGTCTTTTCTTATATAATTTATCAAAAATATTAATAATATACTTTACAGTGCAGTGATATTGCAGAGGAAAAGGCAGAGTAATGCTACTATTAGATTAACAAAACAAATTGCACTTAGGATAAGCAACTGAGTTGACTGGTGCTCCACAGTTTGGCATTTTTAGTGAGTCTGTTGTTACAAAGTTCGTCAAGATGCAATAATCTGTGTGGCCCAATCCAGTTCATATACAGTCAGTCTGACAGTGTGTGACAGATACAACATACAGACTTAAAAGAAAACAATCATTACTCTGTAACTTACAGCAATTTGTCAACATTCAGAATGGAAAGAAATCCCAGCTTCCAAAATAAAAAGAAACGATTCCTTATCATTTACTGAGAATAAGAAAAATATCTACAAATGCTTAGATAAAAACACCTCACAGGAAAGAAGCACCCTTATATTTTTGCAGTTATTCTGATTATATGTCATTCATTACTCATGTAATGACTGACATGTCTTTTTTATTTGCTTAATTTAATGAACGCACTTTAGAAAATGTCAGAATTTATAAATGTCAGATTTATAAATGATAAAAGCTAAATATATAATTTTCACACAAAACTTTAAAACGGTTTGTAAAACACTGGTGTGGACCAGTAATACAGCTTTGGACTGTTTCAGTAGGCTCCTTCATTATAATTATTCCTATAGCAGTTAGCTAACAGGAAGCAACATAGAAGCTTTTCTTTGAAGCCCTGCCCTGTTTGCAAATGGCGGTAAACTGGGACAGTTATTATTCAGTAGACCATTTACAGGAAATTGGTCAAATAAAGCTCAACTCAAATCAAAAACATGTATTCACAGAACAATAAACTTCAACATAAACTTCTATTGTAGCTTCATTTAAAAGCATAATTTAAAACTTTATGGCACTTGTTTGAAATATCCTCTACATTGCAACAGCAGAATCTACTGCATTCTCTCCTTCAATTTGTTTCAAATATAGCAACATTCAACATAAAGGCCTCCTTGGCAGAATGAGTTATTTTTTATTACAATTCTGAAAAGGAGAATAATTCACATCATTATAAGCCACACACCACATGTCTGGATGAAAACACATTATACATTCAGTTTATTTGCAGGGCAAACCTGAAGCAGGATGATGTTAACCAGTCAAATGAAAATGGGTCACAAATAGTGGTTGGGGGAGTCACATAAAAAAATCTAGTCATAAAGAGAGTAGAGGAAGATGGATGTGAAGAAAGGAATATAAAAAATGGTGAGGAAGAGGAGTTGGATTAAAAGGGGTCATAATGACAGGTGGCTGTGAAGGAGAGGTTAAAAGAGGGATGAAGAGGATGTGTGTGATCATAAGTATGGATGATGGGCTAGGATGATGAGGATGGTATGTGTGAATAAGAGACTGTGATGAAGAAAATCATCACAGTCTCTGTGATGATTTTCCTCTTCCTTTCCTTCAGAAAGGAAGAGGAGGAGGAAAATGAAAGGGGTCAAATGGGGTCATGAAGAAAGATTAGGTGGATGAGTGGAAACAAAAGCAGGATAAGTGAGATAAAAATATTCATAAACAGAACAAAGAATTGTGGAGGGGAGCAGGGGTGACTACTGATGACATAACCTGAGCTTGGTTAACTCACCAGTTTCATTTTAAACATTCTGCTGTAGGCCACTACTGACCTGTGAATATTTGGAATATTTTATATGTGCAGTTAAAAAGCATAATTGAATTGTATTTGTTTAATTATCTGCATCTTAAGAATTAAATAAATATATTTATAGCCATTATAGTGGGTCAACCACTGGTCCCCACTCTGTGGAGGTGTTTTACTCCACAGTCTAATCCTCAGTCCTGGCTCCTACTGAACAAAATATGGCTGCTGATCGTGAGTCTTGTGTCTTTGCTCTTATCTCGTTTACTGCCTGCTAGCTGACAGATGTCAGTCAGACCTCAAACACTAACTGTGACTCAGACATTCTGATGTTGTACATGCCGGTTGGTATACATTTCTAAAATGCTGCACTAAAGCTTTCTACCAGTCCTAATCATCTTTTCCTGAGAAGTTATAGCAAAAATTAAGGCAACCCCACAAGAAACAGTATAAAAAGTATTTCTCAATAGCTGCTTTAATACCCAGTAATTATTTTGTGTGTAATTTCCGTCAGAAATGGCTGTAGTTTGACTTTAACACCACCAGTAGTGGAATGAAGGCCTGCTGTTTTCTGCAGACTACAGCAGTTCTGTTTCAAATGTTCACTCCAGATAGCAGATGATGCAGGTTCCATGGAGAAGGCATAAGAGTAGAGTCAGTTCTCGTCATGGTTACGTCCTGTCTGTAGGCAACAGTCAAAAATCTGCAGCCTTCTGTGGCCACAACTGGTTTCCTACAGATGTGGATCGTTTGGTGACAAGAGGAGCAGCAACAACTTACTGAATGGAGCCTTTACTGGACTGTACAAAGTGATATATGAACAGTTAATACAGCATTTTGGGAATGTTTGCTCTTCAGCCAGTGCTGGAACTGTCTGTTTGAGTAACACTTTCTAAAGTTCTTCATACTGTATAATAATGAATGATGAACTTCATTTCTTTGTTAATTTAACTTATACTTCAGAAATGTTATCATTTGTGGCAAATTTGTTTGAAGTACTCCTAACTATAGATGATTGCTAAAGAAAGGTTTAAGTTACGACTGGTCCTCCACTTTAGCAGATGGACACAGTGGATACTGTGTTGCCATGTTGTTGGTGTGCTGTGACTGTCAGTGGCTGTGTCTGGTCAGAAGGCTGTGCTGGCCATGCTTCCTGGAGCAAAGAGTCTTGGCAAGCTGTCCTGAGATATCTCCACGTGTCTGTAGGCCATCTTTCCTTCCTCACCTGTTTCACACAATAAATAACATACAACAATGAACAGCAAAGTAAAGAATTTATGACGTAATTATTGTGTTATCCTTATGAAGATTTCCTGTTAAAGTTAAAAGACAGCAAACAAAAGCTGTGCTGAAAGATGCAGACATGTGTAGGAACTTTGGCAAACTGGCAAATTCTTCTTATGTAAAATTTTGACAGATATTTTCAAGTTTTTTCCACCTTAAGTATGACACACAGCATACCATGTATGGTTCAAATAAAAAACTAAATGGGTAAACTACAACAATATAAAAGCTCATTGTAAATTCTAAGACTTATTTGATCTGATCCAGTATTGAGATTCAGAAATCTTGAAACCTGTCATCCATTAAAGAGAATCACTATCATTTGATATGGGAGAGAGAAAACAGTTATCAGAAAAGGGACATCATCTAATTTTTTAAGTTAGCTACTCTTTCTTTATGATTGTACGTAACTCAAATTCTTCTTGCGCTCAACAGCTCATCTTTCCCTCATGTTCATCTATAGAGTTGACAAGCCTCTTGAGGCAATCATGTAGGAACAAAACAACTTTCTTCCAGGGTATATAATAGTTCAAATTACCCAGTGTCAGCAGTGCTTGTTTGGCAGCATCTCGGACATCTTCCTTGTCTGTCTGACAAATATACACCAGCTGCTCAATGCTTTCTTTGGCCTGGAGGGAAAAAGAAAGAGAAGGATGACTGGGAAGAAAAGGAGTGGTAATGGAGGATGAGTGGAATGAGTGGGGACAGTGAGGTTTAAAGTTCAAGAGAAAAGCCTGTTTCACAAAATAATTCAAGCCAGGACTTAGCTGCTGGTTGTCTTTGTGTCATTCTGAAAAGCAGGTTGATGTCAACTTGCTGATGCAACTCATCTGAGACACCCAGTGAGAGTGACAGCACCACAACAATTGACTTATAGAACAGGAAGCTGGCTTTGAGATGTAGTGATTATAGCTGGTCTACATTCTAAAACATTTATTTGGGCTGCAGCTCAAGTTTAGGGCTTATATACATACATTAATCTCACTTAATTCTTCTGGTTTAGTGGTGACAGCTTACTTTTTTGTGTTTAATTAACTTAAAAGTCACACATTTTGAACTTGAAGGAACTTTTTACTTTGACTTTAATTGAAACATTTAAGTTCAATGCTGCGTTCGTATCCTAC
>NW_006800391.1:172772-174089 GCF_000485575.1 Poecilia formosa | reverse complement strand
AATATAAGTAATTGTAAAGTAAATATTGTAAATATTGTAAATATTTACAATATTGTAATATTACCAGCAGTTAATTACCCTAAACTTAACAGTACTAATCAGCCAAAATTACAAATTTTGCTGATATTTATATCTACAATGTAAAACTGTAAACAAGCTGCAAAAGTAATTTTTACAAAGAACAGAATGCTAGTGTGATATTTTGGTTTCTTTTTTAACAATGCCTTTAATACACCAAACTGAAATCTCAACAGTAGACCAGGCATCAATCTGGCAAACCACCAACTGCAAAGCAAACTCCTACAGCCAACACCACCATCATTTATGAGAGTATTTGATTAAATGATGCATTTGAGATTAATTTTATGCCAACCATGGATTTCTTATACATTAAGAGGACTGTATGTTAGCCCCTCTTGCTTGGATGAAGCTGAAGTTGGTTTCCAATTGCTGCTTCCAATTTGGGAAATGGCTAAAGGGCAATTCCACCTAATTCTTCACTATCATCAGCATCTTTAATTTACTTTAGCTAAAAAACTGCAACACCTAGACTCTTCAAATCTGTACTAGATTATTCTCAACTCATATCAGAATATTTAAAACCAAGTGTGGGATTTGTGAAACCTTTATCTGATTTGTGAAACTTCAATAAAGAACAATTCTAGTGTTATCCAAAATCATAAAAGTTGTGAAGTCGCCCTTCATTGAAGTTTCACAAATCCCACACTTGGTTTTAAATATTGTGCTATTAGTAGAGAATAGTCCAGAGAGTTTTTCATTTTTGTTATTGTGATAAATAGCAGGGTTTACAGTAAATGGAGACTGTTATTTGTCATGTAAACAAACAATTATCTAGTTTGTATTGCTGCTTGATCCTTCAGCATCAGCAGCAAGATTCTTTTAACTCTGTTCCTGTAGTTGAGCGTGGCTCAGGATACTGTGGTGTCCTGAACTCAACACAGTAAAGTCACAGTGCGCTAGCTAAGGCTGCTAACTAGCAGGTTAGCAGCCTTTGTGCGCTAGCTAAGGCTGCTAACTAGCAGGTGCTAGCTCAGGGTGCTGAGAGCCCAGTAGGCCTGGTCCTTGTCAGGATGCGGCTGCTGTCTTTGAAATCAAGTTTCTGTTATTTCTGCGCGTTCAGAAGGAGAAGGAGGAGGAAACACATCTCTGCATCACAGGTGAGTCCCTTTCATGGTTTTAACTGAAGTTAGCTAACTGTTTACCAACTGATAATGAAATGTGTAGTTTCTGAGCCATGCTGTTTATGTACATGCACTGCAGCTAGATATTTTTACTATATGGAACATTTAATTTTCC
>NW_006800391.1:169348-172199 GCF_000485575.1 Poecilia formosa | reverse complement strand
ATCTGGACAGAGTGAACAGCCAGAGAGAAGAAGAGTCAGAAGAGGCTGAGGACATCTGCCAGTTTCCATCAGTCCAACGTCAGGATATGGTTTGCGATCCACAACATGATGCTGATGGAGGTTCTCCCACCCGACTGTTCATTCCTTAACCCCACTGAGGAACCTTTGTCAGCATGACGATGGAAATTAAAATGTAATGTAATTTCTACAGCACTGTACAGTTTTCCATGAGGAGATTGTCCTGTGGTTCCTTTGGTACTTTTTTTTGTCCTCTCCATTTCTGACTTTTTCTTTCTGAATCACCATGGCATGGTCCGTCAATAAATTACAGCAAAAGCGTAAATGTGAATTTTGTAGCCTCTTCCCATGACTAATCAATTTGACTGTCTTATCTGTACACAGAGAAACTATAACTTATTATTTTGAGTCACTGATATGTTAACTGACAATTTTGAGAGCTGAACTAAGGATTTTTCAAGCAAACAGATGCTATTTTTGCTGTTTCTACAAATTGTTTTGAGAAATGCGCTTACTGTTTTGTAAATGCCAACAATGACTTGAGAAATGCACCAAAAGTGACTGAGAAAAACTAACAGCATAAATTGTCTCAGGTGTATCTATGTGTTTGAAAAGTGTTCATATTTACAGCTTTGTTTCTGCTAGCTTGGAGGAATTGTAACTTACATAAATGGTTGAAGACAACTTATTGGTCTTCATAAGACTCAGATAAATGGTGAGTATCTATTTCATAAATTGCCTAAAACAGTTATATTTGTAACTTTTAAAGTCAATTTGTGTATTGAAAGTTGGACGTGAGATTGTATAACATGTTACAAGGGTTCTCTCTGTTTGGGGACATACATTTGAAAAAAGAAGAAAAAAACAAAGATGCTCTTGCCAAACAATGAAGGTGTACATTTCATTCATAAAATGCAACATATTTGTGGAATGAAATCCAGACAACATAGAAGGGTTCCAGGCACCATCAAAACATCCATAGAAATACTTACGTTTACCTTTATTTCATGTCCTGATTTGTGCAATATTTTTCCACATTATTTGGTGTTTATAACTCAGTTTCATTTGTAAAGGGCCACCTACTGGCAAAGCCTGGTATTTTCTAACTGAGCTCATGGCCTANGAGCCAAAAACACCTTAAAAATATCTTTAATTAGTTTACTTCTTTATCTGAACTAAACTAAATGATTTGTGTAAGACTGACTTAAATTTGTCAAGTTAAACCAACTTAATAAATTAAGTTGAATAAACTTAATGGAATTATTTGTTACTAATTGAAGCAATTCACTTAAGTTAGTACTATGATTGTTTTTTCAGTGTATAAGACCAACTGGCTATGAAACTAAAGAAAAAACCAAACCGAGACTCTGTGGGCTGTGAGACTGGACAGGCTGGCCTGAGGCAGGACGTTTCACCAGTGGTGTTCTGATGTGGCTTGTTCTCAGAAAACATAAGATTCACATGCCTCTGATAGGTTTTGCTTTACTTTAGAATGGGAGGTGTTTTAAACTCCTTTAATGTTCAGTGTTGACCCAGTTGAGGTTCACTTCAGTCAACCCAGCTGGATCCATAATAACTCTCATCGCCATAGTGAGCATGCTCAAATGATTTATAAATAGCAGGAGGCACAATAGACAATCATCTCTGAAGCTTTATGATGGAAATGTTTTGTGAAAAAGGCAAATGTGTGTTGCAGGAGTGAGACAGCTATTAGTAACCTTGCTAGGTGCAACTGACCTTTGAACTTGACCAAACCCTTCAGTGCTGTGGAAAAGTACTTATCCACCCATCATACTTAAATTAGGGGTGGGATGGGAAAAACCTCCCCAATAAACATCTAATTTATTGTGGTCTGTAATTAATCAATAGCAGTTGATCACATATTTTCAAATCAAATACCAGCACAATAAGAAAAGTTTTAAAATTCAAAGCATTTTTGTTGGTAACTAAAGCAATAAATAGACATAAAAGCTGGAAGATGATGACAAATTTGTAACTCGACTTTGTAATTGGGATGTTCTGGTTAGTCCATCCATCCAGATCCAGATCCAGTTATATTCAGGATGTCTCTTTGTAGGAAAACCAAAGGCTTTACACTTCATACTCTTCTAAATTGTGCAGCTATGTTGACAAAAACACAATTCTATAGAATACTTGTACTTCATAGATATGACAGGGTTTAATGTTGCACAAAATGTGTTTTATTTCATCATGTTTTGTAAGCTGTAAGCTGTATTGTCTGATAGTTGAGCTAGGGCAACAGTGGTAGGAGTTTGCCTTGCAATTGATGGGTTGCTGGTTCGAACCCCGCTCCACCTGCCTCTATTGTTGTGTCGCTGGGAAAGATACTCCACCCACTTTACCTGCTAGTGGGGGTCAAAGGGCGCTGTGGAGCTGGTGCGTGGCAGCTGCTACATATAAGGTGCTATAAGAGTACAAAGCCATTTGCCATTCAACTTGATTAGAGTTACTGAGTATTTTCAGATTCTGCAATATAAACAGAAATTTGTTTCCTTCATTCTGACTACACTGTAAAAAAAAGTCAGTAAATTTACGGTAAAAGACCAACAGTTTTTAACTGTCATATTCAAAAACATTTCTGATAGAGATTTTTGGTATTATCATTTTGTTATTACTTTAGTTCATATTCAGTCTAATGTTAATCAGTATTATTGTGATTTTTAGTTTAAAGTGTTCTCTTCCTTATGTGTGTATAAACTGACCTGGAGGTTACGACTGACTGTTTCATCTTCATGTGTAACAGTTAACTCTGTGTTTCCCAGACCTTAATTCTTATCAACCAGAAAACGTCCTAACTGCCTGTGAGCAGTCG
>NW_006800391.1:168331-169216 GCF_000485575.1 Poecilia formosa | reverse complement strand
AATGTTCATGCATGCAAGTTTAATCTCCGAATAACATGTTAGCTTTTGTTTCAATACTTTGGTAATACTTGGAAGTATAAAGCTTGGCATCAGAGCTAATATTTAATATTTTCTTTTGACCTCTTGACTCTCACCCCAAAAATACTTGCACTAAAGTCACTGGGTCCATGACAGTTGAAGGGTTTTAAGATAAGAGAATTTAAATATTAATATTTTACAGTTTTTCTCAGTTTGGGTGCATTTCTGAGAACAGAATTGAAATTCTTAAAACTACCTGTTCAATCTTCAAATTACTGTGTCACTTCTGCACATCAAAAAATGAGTTTCTCATTCCTTTTGCAAGTTTTGCTTTTGTACATCATGTAACTGATTATGTACACTTGTCTGCTTTTCCCCCGTTGTAATTTGCTTTAATCGTGTTGATCAAAATATGTTAAACGTGTCTGTGTTGAATTCTCAACTTCCCAAACAGCATAAGTTCATTGTGTAAGTCTTAACATGCATAAGTCTTAAAGTTGTCATAATGTCAATCATATTTTAATTAATTTATATTAGATTTTTTTCTAAATCTGTCCTGAATTGGTAAATTGCTCCCAAGTGAGTCCTGAGTTTCTCCAACAGGTCAGTGTATGAACCATTAGCTCAACCAACGATCAACCAGTTTTCTGAAACAGATTGGAGGTGCATCTTGTGAACCATCAGTTGACAACATTATGCTCTATATAGTCAGAACACAACACAATGTTACATTTCTGAGAACTGATGAACAAGTATCTGGACAGAGTGAACAGCCAGAGAGAAGAAGAGTCAGAAGAGGCTGAGGACATCTGCCAGTTTCCATCAGTCCAACGTCAGGATATGGTTTGCCACCCACAACACGATGCT